>NC_060119.1:564305555-564609483 GCF_021461395.2 Schistocerca americana | reverse complement strand
CCAAGGTGATCTTCCCCAAGGTCGGCCTCTACCAGTTTTTCCATTCGTCTGTAAAGAATTTGTGCTAGTATTTTGCAGCCTTGGCTTATTAAACTGATAGTTCGGTAGTTTTTGCATCTGTAAACATCTGCTTTCTTTGGGATTGGAATTATTATATTCTTCTTGAAGTCTGAGGGTATTTCGCCTGCCTCATACATCTTGCTCACTAGATGGTAGAGTTTTTTTAGGCTTTGCTCTCCCAAGCAGTCAGTAGTTCTAATGGAATGTTGTCTACTCCCGGGGCCTTGTTTCGACTTAAGTGCTCTGTCAAACTCTTCATGCAGTATCATATCTCCTATGTCATATTCATCTACTTTCTCTTCCATTTCTATAATATTGTCCTCAAGAACATCGCCCTTGTGTAGACCCCCATATACTCCTTCCACCTTTCTGCTTTCCTTTCTTTGCTTAGAACTGGGTTTCCATCTGAGTCCTCAATTATAATACAGTACACCCTTAAATGCAGCGCGGGATTAGCCGAGTGGTCTAGGCGTTGCAGTCATGGACTGTGCGGCTCGTCCCGGCGGAGGTTCGAGTCATCCCTCGGGCATGGGTGTGTGTGTTTGTCCTTAGGATAATTTAGGTTAAGTTTTGTGTAAGCTTAGGGACTTATGACCTTAGCAGTTAAGTCCCATAAGATTTCACACACATTTGAACATTTTTGAACACCCTTAAATCGTGATCAATAAAATAAAAGGAATAAATATGTGTAACACTACGGCCGAAAAGAGGATGAAGAAACTCTATAGCGGCCCGCCCTATCCCCTTCAGGGAAGGCAATAAAAGGTATAACAAAAAAATAAAAAAAGGACGGCACGTGGCTCCAGAGAAAGAACTGCGATTGGCTCGTGACTGTTCTCTCCCCACTACACAAGATGCTCACATCATTGTTCGTAAAGCATGAATGCGTTACTTCTCTTGGCGCGAGTACCTATGTAAAATAATACCTACTCAGTTACCTCAATAAAGCCTCAAAGTACAGCTTGTAATTTGAGATAAATATATGGAATTATATTAGTTTTTTTTATTTTTCTGTTATTTTATTTATCGTCCTCGAATATTCGGACTGTTTTCCTACACGTGCTGACATCAGTTTACATTTTGGAAGAAAGAACGTGCATCATGTGTTCTAGTGCAATCGTATCCTTTGCAATATGCGAATCACTCAAAAACTGGTTTACTCTTACTGAAACATGTTGCACATTTAACGTGGCCCCGCAAGATACACTTACGCCACCGAGTGAACAGTAAACCATTCCAGGGACGAACGGGTACTTCTGAAGGGCGGGAAAGCCTTTGCTACTTGCTATAAGTTCGGCTGTATTCGTAGGCATTCGGTGGGAGACGAAGCTGCAAGGCCGCTGTTCGGTTGTTAGCTCCGGAGTGCAGACGTAGAAACTGGAAACATATAGTGAGAATGAACAGAAGAGGGTCGTTGTAAGTGTATTATCTGCTGTATTGGATTGAATTTGCGTGTACTACGTGTCATGGTCAACTTTGATTTACGGAAGATGTGCTGGCGAAAATATGTGACTTTGTTTTCTTCTGTAGTGCACAATGAGGAAAGATAGGGCGTTTTCTCAAACAGCTTTCCGTTATTGTTTTATTTTATGAAAATATGTTACGAAGATGATAGTGTTCGTAATTTACAATGATTAGCACTCGTTTGCCGTACGGCATTTGATTTGTTCGGGTATGAAATAATTTTTTTAGTAGTACATGCGTGTGCTTTTTATTTGGGCTTTGTGAACGTTTGTGATAGTGTTTTTTTTTTTCTGGTTACATACTGCTAAGAGTTCATTTTAAATAAGTGTTTTGAATGGTTGTCTGTTGGTGTCTGAGCACTGGAAATACAATACCGGAGAGCCCATAATGAATGTAAACAAACGATTTGCAAATGTCGAAGAATACAGGAAAGGAATTTCAAATGTTATGTGCGCAACATGTCGAGAAGGTTGCTGCGAATTTTTTTTCCAGTTATGTTATTCTCCGGCCACGCATTTATTCTTCAGCTGATGTAGTTTGAATATAGTCTACTCGTGAATGGCATGCACCTACCGATAAGGTAAACCTACTTTAAAATATATAGCTCCAGTTCTCATGAAAACGAGGCATCAAAAATTTTGTAAAAAGTGGTATACTGAGACTGTTCGTAAGAAAACCATAAATATCACAAGTAATCCAGCTGTTATAGTTTTGGAACAGTCAGTCATTATTTGTTTGCCAGATTTGTGAAAATATTGGCTTTGCGTTACATACATAGAAAATTGTGCCCTGTCTGCGGGATTATTCATTATAGCCACACGTATTATATGGAGATCATTATGAAGCCATCTCTATTTCTTCATGCTATTGACAGTAATATACAAGAGAATATAGACTATGCTGGACTCTTTTTAAGTACTGCTACCAGTCACATTTTATTAATGGTACTATAAAAGAGAGCTTTCCTAATATTTTACTTATTGTTGGATGGGAACCTTTATTAGTTAGATCCGAATAAGGAAGTTGCAATTGTGAAACTTCCACCACACACAACTGACCAGCTGCAACCCTTCAGATAAGTGTTGCTTCAAGCCATTCAAGTGTGTTTGGGCTATTGAGTTGATTCAGTGGCAAAAAAGCAATTGGAGAACATCCTCTGAATCAGAATTTCCGTGTCTTAACTGCAAAGTATATGACCATGTCCTTCGAAGTGTAAAAATATACTTTCGGGCTTCAGTAACATAGTACTCTGCCCTCATGTTAGATCTCAGTATCATGTTCATCAGCTTGATCCTGAAAAAGTTCAGGGATACAATACACAAAGAAATCAAATTACTCCATAAATGTCACTGGTGGTGGTCTTGATCAGGCTCAAATTATTTCTGAAGATTATGCAATGTTGCTTTGCTGTGGTGGATGTGAGGTTGAAGCTGGTGATTCTGCTAGAAGAAATGCAAACTGTTTGTAGCAGAGGATCTTCAGCAAATTTTTAGCACTTATTCTTTCAGAGAATTAACGAGAAAGACCAACTGACAGATTTGTGACCAAGTATAGTTAGATAGACCCATTGTTATAGGTAATAACCTCAGAGTAATACTGCAAACATTCTCCAAACACAAAGGAGCAAGCTAAAAGCAGATGAGCCAGAAGCTATGCATGTGATCTAAGCTGTGTCAGTTGTATGACAGAGAAAGAAAATTGACGAGTTGACTCTGATTAAGACATCGCTGAAGAGTGACAACGGCATGAATGGGGAATCTGCATCTGATTCTATTGTAATAATTGATTCTTAATTCCGCACTTGTAGGTGGAAGAGCATGTATCTTAGCTTAAATATCAAGGAGAAAAGGAATTCATACAGTTACAGATATGTCTGCACCATAGAGAAGTACTGGAAAAATGATGTAGAAGTTATGCATGTGAAGTCTGTGAACAAGATCGAAATGGTTATTAAACAAGAAAGTCATTTCTCTTGTTAATAAGAGTGACATGATGGGGAAAATTGCAATTCTTCATGTTACGTTTGAGGAGAGAAATATCAGAAGGGGGTTCGGCTTTGCATTTAATGGTCCTATTGATCTTAAAGAAAACATTGATTCTCTTTTGTGTACACATTATTTTTGTATTAGTGTCAAATATAAATATTCAGTAGTAATTGTAAACACTTCCTATCCATTCTTGGCTGACTTTCTATTATTAAAAATAGAAAAAAAACGAAAGAATTTTTTGTAGTTCACAGCAAGATGAGTTTCATGCCATAAATCTTCTACAAATATTTCCCATAGAAAAATACAAGTTATACACATGTATCTCCCCCCCGCCCCTTTTTGAGACCTTGTCCTTCTGTTTGTAGTGTGCACAAGAATACCGGATGTGTATAATATTATCATATTTTGGACCAGCCGTATCTAACCCTAGATCACTAAAGTGGGGAAAATGTTGTTACTACTAAACTATTGTAACCTTTACTACTAATTTTATTCAAAGGAAATCATAATTGATAAGTTATGCACTAGTTAATTACAAGTATTAGATTTGAAATACTATGTTACACATGTATAAGTACGAAATATCCTATTTTATACCTAGAACATCAATGTTACTTCTCAGAATGCTTTTAGAAAAGAAATATTGATTTATGTGGTGTATGAGTAATAAATTATTGGACACAATTATTACAGTCTAAGTGATACCTAGCTTGGTGTTCTGAACAAATTGTTTTTGAACTGTGGCTACAAAAGTCGTCATACTTCCTTTGCTTAAAGGAGAAAATAAGCATACTCTCTTAAGGTGGTTGTAGGTTCTGCTGTTGCTACCCAGGTGAAGTTCCCAGAGTCTTGCATATTTTGTGCCATTGTTCATGTTGGATGCCTGGTGTGTTCAATGCCGTTCCATTTATGGACTTGTTAGAACTCTGATTCAAGTCCATATTGTCATTAGCTACCGACAACAAAAATTCTCTTATGCTTGTTTTGTTTACATGTTTTTTCATGCTTAGAACAGAACATTGAGTTTCCTAATGGTATGGCTTTGGAGTTCAGCATTTCAGTAGGAATCGCTTATTAGTTGGTATAAAGTATCCCTGAAAGTGTGAACTTGAATGGCGATTTTTGTAGTTCAGGTGCTAATTGAACACATTTGGAACCATTTATCCATTATCACTTTCCTGTTTGAATGATGGATGGGTTTTGTCAGTTCTTTGAGAATATATTCTGCTTGTGGCAGACCAAGGTAGTTAATTGCTTTCCTGACATATCGGTTTGCATTGAACATATTTTTTGCAGATACATCAAAACGACAACTACTTTTACATCTTATTTGGTTTGCTGTCTTAGGGGGCATTTGCCATGAAATACAATCAGCTGTTCATACACAGTTACAAAAGATCCTGGTTTTCAGTGAGTTTTGCAGTTTTCAGTGAGAACATTCCCTGTTTCTCTGGTTGGTGCAAGAGTGTGTGGCTTTTGGGCATCTGGATCATCAGACAGTTCAAGATAAATTCAAACCTATTGCCACTCATTACAGATGTATATTTGTGCCACAAAGATTAGTGTCAAACAACACTCTTACTGCTAAATGATGATCACCTTGTGAATGTGCAGTTCTTGTTTTTTCCATGCTTGTTAAGAAACTTTCATAGTTTTTTCACCCGGGTGTGTTTCAGCAGTTTTTGTACTATCATCAGTGCGTTTGTTATTTTTCTTGTGCAAAATTATTACACTTTGACCTTTAAAGAAACTTTTGGTACAAAATATTTTCATTTGCAAAATGATATTGTAATAATATTTGTAATATTGTAGTACATTTGGAAATATAACTGAATGTATGCATTTGTTTACAGTCCTCACATGAAGCTGTTGGATATGTTTGGTCGTAACTTTGGGTTTACTACACAATCTACAGCTTGTCATCTGCAAACAGCAAAACATTATTTTATTTTTCTGTTTTTTTTTTTATGCATTCCAACCAAAAATAGTTTCTTGGTGTGTTATTTACAGTTTTTGATGGTGTGGTGTTTTTATTTTGTTTGTGTTCAATTAACAGGCATATTTCTTGCACTTTTGTCATTAACACTTCAATTTTCAGTGATTTGTTCACCAAGACAGATTTTTTGCCAGTGTTACGTGTTGTTGTGGCTGCATAGTGTTCATTTGTTTCATGTTTGTTTGGGATTGCCGTGTAGATTTGAAGTATTGTTTACATTTTTTGTACTTAGTTTGTGTTTCCAAAGGGGAGGGGGGGGGGGGGAGTCGTTTATAGGCATGTAGAGTGAATGGCGTGTACAGTATGAGTAGAAGGGAATTTCATTTTAGAGGCTAATCCTGAACAGTTTTGGGTAGGTGTTATTCTATTGTTGATAATGAGCAGATTTGGAGTTTTGAATAGGTGTTATTTTTATTTTATTGTGCAATGGTATGTATTTTCACTTACTTTCCTTGGGCTATTGATTTTTGAATGCAATAGTTTTCTTCTATTGTTAAAATTTTGGTGTAGGCTTTTGTTAGTTTTAAGGATTTTTACGTCTGTTTCAGCGTTTGTTGGGTGGCTGTTGGGTTACATCTGTGAATATTGAGTGTGAGCAGGAAAGCAGAATCATGCTGCATATTGACATTAATGATATGGGCCTGTAATTAAGTGGATTACTCCTACTACCTTTCTTGAATATTGGTGTGACCTGTGCAACTTTCCAGTGTTTGGGTATGGATCTTTCGTCGAGCGAACGGTTGTCAAGTATGGAGCTAATGCATCAGCATACTCTAAAAGGAACCTCAGAATTCAGAGACTGAATTTCTTGCTCCAGCCACATGATTTTGGCTGTGCATTTCGTCTGTTTTACTACAGATGACTAATTGTTTACAGTGTATTTACACTTGGATGCATGTCTGCATGTCATGAAACAAATGAACATTACACAGCCACACCAACATGTAATGGTAGCGTAAACTCTGTGCTTGTTGAACAAATTGTAGAAAATTAATGTGTAACCATAAATGCACAATAAATAATCATGTTGCCTTTACACAAGCAAATTAAAGACACCACAAAGTCAATAACTGTAAGTAGTATGCTAAACAATGTGATACATAGTGCTTCTCAGTTGGAAATTCATAATAAAGAGAAAAATAAAATAATGTTTTGCAATTTGCAAACGACATGTGTTTGTTTATTTATTTTTGACAATCACTCCTTTTACAAATGTAAATATTTTGTACAACAAATTTCTTTAAAGATTCTCATGCAACAATTTTGTGGAAGGAAATTAAACAAACTCACTGAAGATAGACAAAAAGTGCTGAAACATGTCTTGGTAAAAACAGAATGACAAAGTGTCTTGCATAAGGCAGATTTCCTCTCCTGTTTTGCTAAATGATGGTCTTTTATGACAGCTGTCAATGATGATGACCCCAGCAGATATTTGATTTCTTCTTTTGTTATGTGAAAAATGGTTTTATAGGCAACCTTATAATTAGGAGCTACTAAATCAATTTTCTGCTGGCAAACTTACTGATATCACAGTGGTTTTATCATCTACAAACTGACAAAAACAGTCGTTTGGTGTGTTTCCAGTTTTGGCACTTCAGACACCACCTGGTTGAAAAGCATAATACGTTTCATATATTATGTGCTACCGTGCAAACTTTTATAGGCTTTATAGACAGAACCTGCCCATTTCTATCCCTGATAAACCACTTATTTGACAAACTATTACAGAATCTGAAGTCAATTCATCATTTTCAGTACCAGAATCATCACTTACTTGGTAAGAAGATGGTGCTGGGTTCCTTGGTTGAAATGTCTACATTCTCCATGGTCACCCACAGATTCTTGTGATTCCCTGTTTTCCTCATTTGCTGCTTCAAAGTCTGGCTTTGTATCACTGTCATCTGTACACCCAACAGTATCTTCATGAAGAAAATCTTCACTAAACTGCCCATTGTCTGTGTGTTTACCAGCTCCTTGGAGTAAATCACCCAATATTTGTGTAAAAAAAAATCAAACTCAACATCAACCGTATTGTGCTGTTTTCAGTATGAAAAGATAAGATTAGCACTGAAGAGAGCCAGTGTCTCATGAACTAACAGTCTTCTAACTGTGACTGCTTGCCACTTTGCCCAAGATGCAAAACTAGGTAAATTCTAAGTGATAAAACAAATATGCTGCATGTGAGAAAACAAGCACACCATTTCTAAATGTTTGTAATATGTACAGGAGCACCAGTGTCAGCAAACTGCTGGAGTTGGGCTGACGATGATGACGTTTGGAACAGCTGTGTTGACACCAGACGAGACTGTTTTTATGAATTTTACGTAACTGACAGATTGCTGCTTCTCAGTAATGTTATCTAAAATTATGAATTCAGCCATTGTTAACAGTGTTCGCCATGAAGATACCCAGTAGCGCATGTTGCTTGTCTGTCAAGACTAGCAGGAACCATGAAGAGATACTAACCACTATCATAAATTTTACAACAGTTTAGTGATGTTAAGATTGCCTACATATATAACTTCAAAGCATTAAATAATGTCATTTGAAAGCAGCTTACTGTCCTTAACAACTGCAATTTTTTATTAGCAGGTATTCTTTTTTCTTTAAAAAGTATAAATTTTTGATTTTGTTTTGTATTTAGGTCATCTTGCCGTAATCACTAAGATCTACATTTCATTCGTCTCATTAACTCATTTTCCTGCCACTATTGTTCATGAAGCTAAGTGTACTTTCCTTTGGAGTCTTTAGACCTCTACATTAACCTATATGTGTTTCCTCAGTATGTTTCAGGAACCAGTAACTACTGCACTGAAAATTCAACATTCGAGTATACCAGTAGCTGAAAAAAGGAGGTATGATCTTTATTTGGTGCAAATTGTGTATGTGTATTATAAACATGTTGCAGTTATATATATCAGCTCTGTCTAGATAAAAGCTCTTTTGATATCTGCGTATTATTTGATTTACTGAAGAAGTAAAAAAAGCTGTGTAAGTCGAGAGTGAAATCCTATTTAGATGTTATCCTTTCTGTTTGTGGCAAGCTGTGCTGTTTAAATTTTTCTGGAAGCTGATACACTTATCCATTTTTTTTTCTCCAGCTGCATCCCACTCCCCTACCTCCTCTGTACATGCAAACTGATGTTTTCAACTTGTTGCAGTTAAAAATGTTTGTTCATAATGATGTGGAATATTAATACATACTGTGTCCTCTTCTTTATGCCTACATTGTGTTTGCTTTTTTTATTCCTTGGGCTTGAAATATGCAGATAAGATTGTTTATGGACAAGAAGAGAATCATCTGATAATGGCTCTTATATTATAGATCACCAAGAATCAGACATTCCTAATCTCAACTTCGCTCAACATTGTTTTAATATTTTCCTTTACTCATTAGAGTAAATTTCTATAGATAGCCAAGAGCGTGGCATCAAAATGAGAGCTGGAGGTTGTATAAAAGTACAGTGTATACATTTAAAAAATGGTTTTTAACAAACTGACACATTTTGAACAATCTACATGTACATCTAAATCTATACTCTGCAAACCACTGCGAGATGCATGGCAGAAGGTATGTTCCATTGAACCAGTTATCAGGGTTTCTTTCTGTTCCATTGACTATGGAGCAGGGGAAGGAGGATTGTGTGTGTGTGTGTGTGTGTGTGTGTGTGTGTGTTTTTTTTTTTTTTTTGTACAGTAATCATTCAAATCAAATATCCTCAAGATCCTTATGTAAGGAATACGTAAGAGGTTGTAGTATATGCCTAGAGTAATCATTTAAAGCTGGTTCTTGAAATGTTGTTAATAGACTTTCTTGGGATAGTTTCTGTCCTCAACAGTCTTCCAGTTCAGCTCCTTCAGTATCTACATGACACTCTCCCACAGGTTAAAGAAACCTGTGACCATTTGTGCTGCCCTTCTCTCTCGCACAAAGATTGATTGCACTTCCCCAGTTTTCTACCAGTAAACCAAAGTCTACCACCTACTTTATCCATGACTGAACTATGTGATCATTCCATTTCATATACCTACAAAGTGTTACCTCGGGTATTTGTATGAGTACACTGATTCTGACAGTGTCTCTTTGATATTATAGTCATAGATATTAGGTTTTTTTGTTTTGCAAAGTGCAAAATTTTACAGTTGTGAACATTTAAAGCAAATTACCAATCTCTGCACCATGTTGAAATCGTATGTGTGCATGTTTTAGAAATGAAAATTATTTTAGTTGTTGCATAAATTGCTTGTTTCCAGTGTGCAGTAACTTGTCAAAGGAAAAACTTAACCTTTCAGCTGATACTTTCTTTTTGCCTCTTGGCTTATTGCTTGGTAATTGCAATGAAGAGCCACCATTGCATTGTGATGCTGTAGTAAGACACTGAAATTGTATTCAGTTCAGAAAGGTGATGGTTCAAACACTTGTCCAGATACGGGTTTTCTGTAAGGAAATATTAAATTCTGGAATCCATGCAATGTGGCAGTTACAAGTTTATTTGTGCAAAATTTAGCCTAATGTTAATAAATATGAATGGCACTGTTAATTTGATACTTGGTAAGGAAGTATCGTTAGAATGGGACTTCAGCACCGAGGATTCTCAGAAAAGTTTTGGGATTGACTGTATAGGGAGTGGGGGTGGGTGGCTTCATCTGAATTTGTCAGCTGACATTGTAAGTTAGCCTATTCTCACAATGTTCATTTATGTTACGAAAGTGAGTTTTGTGGTTTATGCCTTCTTAATTGTAATTTTTTTGTTTGCTATGTTTTTATTGCACTTTGCAAACATTGCATGGCACTTGTATATTTTTTGTGTCAGCCGTCTCCCACAAAAGAGGCTAAATATCTGAAAGCAAAAACAATGATTTTGCAGTGCCTGAGCCAAGAAGAGCTCACACTCCGGATAAACAACAACATAAATTGCTGAAACAGTTTTTGTTTAAAAAAAACTGTAGTGAATGAGTCAGCTCTGTTGAAAGAGAAAATAGTTCTTGTATTCAGTCAGAAGACTGGTTTGATGCAGCTCTCCAAGCTACTATATCCTGTGCGAACCTCTTTGTCTCTGAATAAGTAGTACAACCTACGTCTTTCTCAATCTCCTTATTGTGTTCATCTCTCAATCTCCGTTTACAATTTTTACTCTTGCCCCTCCGACCACACTTCCCTCCAGTACTAAATTGGTGATCTCTTGGTGTGTCAGAATGTGTCCCATCAACTGATCTCATCTTTTGGTCAGTCTGTGCCAAAAATTACGTGTCTCCCTATTCTGTTCAGTACCTCCTCGTTAGTTATGTGGTCAACCCATCTGATCTTCAGCATTCTTCTCTAGCACCAAATTTCGAAAGCTGGTACTTTCTTTTTCTCTAAACTGTTTATTGTTCATTTTTCACTTCCATACATGGCAACACTCTAGACAAATACTTTCAGAGAAGACTTCCTAACACTTAAATCTGTATTCAATGGTAACGAATGCCTCTTCTTCAGAATTGCTTTTCTTGCTATTGCCACTCTGCTTTTTATACCTTCTGTACTTCAACCATCATCGATTACTTTACTGTCCAAATAGCAAAGCTCATCTGCTACTTTAAGTGTCTCATTCCCTAATGTAATTCTTTTAGCTTCACCTGATTTAATTAGACAACATTCCATTATCCTTCTGTTGCTTTTGTTGATGTTCATCTTCTGTCCACCTTTCAAGAACCTGTCCATTATGTTCAACTGCTCTTCAACTTATCCAGCTCCCATCGCTTTAGTTTCCTACCGTTTTGCATTTTCTTCAGTTTGAATCAACAGTTCATAACCAATAAATTGTGATCAGTCTAAATCTGTCCCAGGAAATGCCTTACAAGTTAAAATCTGGTTCCTAAATCTTTTTCTACCCATTATGTAATCAGTCTGGAACCTTCCAGTATCTCCAGGTCTCTTACACATAGACAACCTACTTTTATGATTATTTAAAATTGTTAGTGATCATTACATTGATGCTCTGTGCAAAATTCTACAAGGTAGTCTACTTTCACTCCTTTCCCGCAGCCCATATTCACCTACTATGTTTCCTTCTTTTCCTTTCCCTGCTATCGAATTTCAGTCCCCCATCACCATTAAATTTTCATCTCCCTTGACTATCTGAACAATTTCCTTTATCCCATCATACATTTCTTCAATCTCTCCATCTGTAGAGCTAGCTGCCATATAAAATTGTACTACTGAGGTAGGTGTGGGCTTCCTTTGACTACATCACATTCACTATGCTGTTCATGGTAGCTTACCCACATTCCTATTTTCTTATTCATTATTAAGCCCACTCCTGCATTATCCCTATTTCACTTTTTATTTGTAATCCTGTGTTCACCTGACTGGAAGTCCTGTTCCTCCTGCCATCAAGCTTCACTAATTCCCATTATATGTAACTTCAACCTGTCCATTTCCCTCTTTTAATTTTCTAAGCTACCTGCTTGATTAAGGGATGTAATATTACACTTGCTAATCTGTGGCTTGCCAGGCTTATTTCTGTCCCCTGAATACCTCTGGAATACCTTACCCAAAAGAATGCCATCATTTAACCATAAAGTAGAGCTGCATGCCCTCAGCTGAAATTACTGCTACTGTTTCCCCCTGCTTTTCAGTCATTAGCAGTACCAGTACAGCAAGGCCGTTTTGGTTGTGTTACAAGGCCAGATCAGTCAATCATCCTGAGTGTTGCCCCTACAACTACTGCGAAGGATGCTACCTTACGTCAGGCACCACACATTTATCTGGCCTCTCAGCAGATAGCCCTCCTTTGTGGTTGCACCTAGGGTACGGCTATCTGTATCGCTGAGGCACACAAGCCACCCCACCGACGCCAAGGTCCAGGGTTTATGGGGTTGGAGGGGAGGGGAAGGGGGGGGGAGTTCTTTGTATTGCCTTCTAACTTTTTAAAAATATTTGAGCGGAAATATTTTCTCAGGCAACTTCTGAAAAGTTGTGATGTCATTCTTCCTATTGTATCATTGGTCAGTAGTGAGGAAAACTTACCGTACAGTCTTTGTTAAGATTGTTAAGAACATTCAAGAATTTACTTTGGTCATTAATAAACTTTGCTATCATTTCTTGTGCCTTCAGAGACTGTATTTGGACTTTTTGTGTTGGGGGATAGTATCTCGTGCAATTTTCTGATAAGGAGCTTTTGTATCTCTGCCCCCCCCCCCCCCCCCCCTCACACACACACACACACACACACACACACACACACACACACACCAGTATGTGGAGAAGTCTTTCACTGACAGTGTTATTGAAGTGAATGTCAACTGCTTATTTGACTGCGTTGTTATAGAGTCAGAAGCTGTTCCAATGCTATTCTTAGGATGACATTGTGGGATTTTAGGCCACTGATGGTTGAATTGTAATGTCAGTGAATCAGGTACCCAGGATCTTGGTGAGATAGTCCAGTAGTTTAAACTGTTTCTAATGTTTTTTTCCATATTTTTAAGATGTTGTTGTTTAGACATTTCAGTCTTTTAAGTTATTACAGAATGAAATTTTTGTAAGGAAATAATTTTTAATCATACGATTTTTTTGTTCGGACTATATTCCTAGTCCGTTATAATGAGATGTGATTTTTAATACTGTTCCAAATGTAAGAAATTAACAGAATAGTTTGAGCAATTATATGCTAGTATCCTACCCTTAATAGAATATTCTAAAGAATCAATGGAGCACATCTTATATGATAAAACAACACTGTTATGTCAAGTAGAGGCAAGTTTCCAAAACTTGCAGATATTAGTGGGAATGAGATGTTGAGGGTTCTGTATCCTGTTCAGGCATAAGTTTATGCTCTGTTAGTTTAGTAATAAGAGATGGAGTAAATATAAACTAAAATATAAACTTAATCTGTGTATTCATTTTTTTTTTAATTTTCCTCTCACAGAGGTGACGAATGTTATGCACCTTTGCTAAAACATCCCAGGGTATCTGAACCCCATGGCTTTATACCGCAAATAATCCCTTATGGTACCTTCTACATAATAGGGTGAGTATGCTGAAAATTTGTAGTATATTAATGTATGTATGTTTCAAATGTTTTACTACTACTACTACTACTCCTCTTACTCTTACTCTAGTTTGGTACTACTATTGCTATTATCATTTCCTTTTTTTCTGAAAGATGAGACTGGACATAACAATAAACAACAATGATTAACTGTAGTTTCTACATTGAAGTGGAAAATATTTGTGCTAAATGGCTGAATACAGCTATAGTGGTGCACGTGTGAGAAAATGTACGGTGGGACAATGTGTGGTGTCAAGGGACAGTGCGACAATTGATGCTCCAGTTAATAATATTATGCTGCCATGCTTTTAGCGTGTGCTTCGGGGTGCACATAGAACATTTAGTGTTGCTTTTCGTGTTAGTTCATGCATTGTGAAGTTACCTCACCACTGTAGCATTCATTATGAGTGACATAAAGTAAACATTATAAGTATTAAGTTAAGAAATGACAGCGAGTGTTCTTTGATTGTGTAAATTTATCTAGGGAGAGTCAGAATGGGAAACTGTGGCTCAATATGGTGCCTATTTGTAGTTCCAGGGCTGGAGTTAGTGATTTGGGATAAAGTGGAAGCACACTGGTGACAGAAAAGTATGCTCTGTGCGGAAGGAACCAGACACCTAGCTTGTTATTCACACAAATCAAAAAGAAAATTTCTCATTTTCGTTTGTTATTCCTGTTCTCAAATTTCTGTTATTGTGATATTAACATTTAAGTTACCAAGAGAAATAATGTTTGATTGTTGTGTTTTGTTTTTAGGTACAATGGTTTTAAACCACCATTTAATCGTGGAAGGGTCAAAAGCTATTGCCAAATAATTAGAAAATATTATGGGGATGGTGTCAAATACGTGAGAACTTGCATTGCAAAAACTCCCCAGGTGTTGAAGGTATGTCAGTTTAATTTTGGTGTAACCATGCTGCTGTGGTGTATTTTCTGTGTAAGATATCAGTTTTTATATGAAAATTGAAAAGTAATGTCTTACTTGCTATTCTTCTCTTTACATAAGTGGGCCATTCAATGACAAGTGGTCTAATTTCAGAAAAATTTCCCACATGGCCATCACTGATTTTTGTGTGATCAGTTGCACATGTTCCCAGTGAACATTGGTAAAGTTTAGTTTTGACAGTTTAATATTTGCAGAGATATAGTCGTTTGTTTGACCCCATACCACAGCTATCAATAGTGCACACGAGTTTTTGGCAAATTTGTGACATATCATCTCTAGCAATATTTTCTTGAAAGGAAGAAACAAAACTAGACAGTCTTGCACAACTTTTTCGCTATCTTTAGTGAAATAGTAGAAAACGCTTTCCTAAATGCTTTGCATACAGATAATTTGAAGCAAAGCCGGCCAAAAAAATAGTCTTTGAAGAATGTGAAGTTCAGCTCCTTACGTCTCCAGAATTAATTGTGGGATACATCTGAAAATTTTCACATAATAACTTACCAATACAATTCTTAGACTATAAAGTTTCGCTATCCTTCTCCTTTCCAGTAGTTGAAAAATTGGGGGCCAAGTTGACAGTTATTCTAAAACTGCCAAAATGACAATTTTTGACCCACTTTCACATGTAAGTGTCTTCTGCAGACAAAATTCTTTTTATAAATAATGAAATAGAATAAGGAATCCAATAAAAAGAGTAGCTTTGTCTTTGTTGCAGCTCTAATAATTTGAGGTACACATTTGAAAAATGTAACTTTTTGGGTTCTGTCTTATCAAAATTTATTCTCAAACAATCCCATCAGTGACATCATGTAACTGGGAATATAGCTTTCCTCATGATATTCTACAGCACATTAATGAAACCTGCTAAAAAATTAAGTAGCTTGAAGTAAACATAAGTGTAGAATCCTAAAAAAAAACTTCTATATGTAGCTTTGGCCTCTGACACTTACAGAAATGTGTCATCAGATTAGGATCCTGTGTAAAGAATCACTTAGCAGGCTCGGGAACCTGTGGTAGTGAAACTCACTATTGGTTGCTGTTGCACTGCTGTTGAACTTTGCCTTTATGGCGATGGGGATGGTCATTTTCACACTTTAAAAGGAACCTGGAGTTGTTAAGCCACCATGGATCATGAAACATTCATACAATTTTTAATCAGTACTTTAATATTCCACATTAACAGCAAACTATCCTAATTCAAAGCATGCTGTACCTTAAACCAGAATTAAACCAGCACATCAGTAGCATTACACAATAAAGACAGTTTTAAGTTCTCTATAACATGAATCCATTCCAAGAAATGCCTGGAAGACAGCTATGAACTTCAAAAATTTACACAATGTTGACTGATGTAAAACGTATAGGCTATTTATGTGATGTGTGCAGCAGATGTTACTCAACAACTTTACTACCATGATCTTCACTGCCTTTGTAGTGCACAGCTAAATTGTGAAACCTATAACCAGTTTGATTCTGTAGTTACAGCAGAAAAACCGACTGAAACATATCAAGGCGAGTTGTGACAAAAGACACCCCTTTTTTTGAAATTTTGTGAGTTATTTGGACTTCCTCACTTCTAGTCATGAAGAGTTTCAAAATCTTCCACAGAAAGTACTAAACAATTGTAGAGCATAATAAAAGATGCCAGGTTTAATTTGAGTACCACCAGAATATGGGCCTATTTTCGATGCACATCCACATTGTTCTTTTTTAGGGCGTTATATGCTTGAATTTCAAAGCCAGATATACTTTTTAGGAGGCTTAAAACAAGGTGTTTCTAATTAAAATCAGTTTTGGCTTTTCTAGAAAAATCATAAACTTTGTCCTCAAACTACAGAAAAGCAGCAGGAGAATGAATATGAAATTTTAAGACCTTTTATCATTAAGTTGTTACATGCAGTGTTTCAGGTGTATCTCGCAATTACTTCCAGAAATACAAAAAGCTAAACTTCACTTTTTTTCCTTCCATGCATCAGTGTTTTTGGCTGACTTTGCTTCGAGTTGTACAAGACGGCTTAGTTTTGTTTCTTTCAAGAAAATATTGCTGGAGATAGTATGTCTCAAAGTTGGTAGAAATGTGTACAGTGTTGATAACTGCGCTGTGAAATCAAACAAATGGCCATATCGCTGGAAATACTGAATTAATTATCTTTGAACTTTACCAGTGTTTATTCAGAACATGTGCAATTGTTTATACAAAATTCATCAGAATTGGCATAGAATGACGGAGTTGTATGTTTCCAGTGCCATGTCATTGAAAATTTTATAATTGGAGTTATTCCAGACGTAATTTTCTGAGTTTTCTCACTTGCTAAAACATCTGTCATGGCTTTCCATTGTTCCTTACAGAAAAGGGTTTCAACAACAAATTGTGGTGTACCAAATCCAGAATGTGTGAAACGATTGAATGCTGTATGTTGAGACACAGCTTGTATGTAGCTTGTAAGATGTTGATTTTCTTTATTGTGTTTCTATCATTTAAAGAAATTTAGTCCTACACAACAGCAATTTTGTATTTTTGATCCACAGGCAGAATTACGCTCAGCAGGAAAAGCACATTAACATTTCTGATAAGTGATATGTAGAGTGCGAAGTTTGATCTCTTTTTCCAGTCTTGACATAACAAACTACTTTAAAGCTGCAAAAAGTAATGCAGATATGTATACATTGCTATTAAAGTTCGCGGGTAAGACAGTGATTACCTGTTCTTTGAGAACACAATTTCATACTCTCCAATTATTAATGGCTTCGGAATACAAACGTCTCAAAAATGAGATCGACAGGAAGTGCAAAATGGCTAAGCAGGGATGGCTAGAGGACAAATGTAAGGATGTAGAGGCCTATCTCACTAGGGGTAAGATAGATACCGCCTACAGGAAAATTAAAGAGACCTTTGGAGATAAGAGAACGACTTGTATGAATATCAAGAGCTCAGATGGAAACCCAGTGCTAAGCAAAGAAGGGAAAGCAGAAAGGTGGAAGGAGTATATAGAGGGTCTATACAAGGGCGATGTACTTGAGGACAATATTATGGAAATGGAAGAGGATGTAGATGAAGATGAAATGGGAGATACGATACTGCGTGAAGAGTTTGACAGAGCACTGAAAGACCTGAGTCGAAACAAGGCCCCCGGAGTAGACAATATTCCATTGGAACTACTGACGGCCGTGGGAGAGCCAGTCCTGACAAAACTCTACCATCTGGTGAGCAAGATGTATGAAACAGGCGAAATACCCTCAGACTTCAAGAAGAATATAATAATTCCAATCCCAAAGAAAGCAGGTGTTGACAGATGTGAAAATTACCGAACTATCAGCTTAATAAGTCACAGCTGCAAAATACTAACACGAATTCTTTACAGACGAATGGAAAAACTAGTAGAAGCCAACCTCGGGGAAGATCAGTTTGGATTCCGTAGAAACACTGGAACACGTGAGGCAATACTGACCTTACGACTTATCTTAGAAGAAAGATTAAGGAAAGGCAAACATACGTTTCTAGCATTTGTAGACTTAGAGAAAGCTTTTGACAATGTTGACTGGAATACTCTCTTTCAAATTCTAAAGGTGGCAGGGGTAAAATACAGGGAGCGAAAGGCTATTTACAATTTGTACAGAAACCAGATGGCAGTTATAAGAGTCGAGGGACATGAAAGGGAAGCAGTGGTTGGGAAGGGAGTAAGACAGGGTTGTAGCCTCTCCCCGATGTTGTTCAATCTGTATATTGAGCAAGCAGTAAAGGAAACAAAAGAAAAATTCGGAGTAGGTATTAAAATTCATGGAGAAGAAATAAAAACTTTGAGGTTCGCCGATGACATTGTAATTCTGTCAGAGACAGCAAAGGACTTGGAAGAGCAGTTGAATGGAATGGACAGTGTCTTGAAAGGAGGATATAAAATGAACATCAACAAAAGCAAAACGAGGATAATGGAATGTAGTCTAATTAAGTCGGGTGATGCTGAGGGAATTAGATTACGAAATGAGGCACTTAAAGTAGTAAAGGAGTTTTGCTATTTGGGGAGCAAAATAACTGATGATGGTCGAAGTAGAGAGGATATAAAATGTAGACTGGCAATGGCAAGGAAAGCGTTTCTGAAGAAGAGAAATTTGTTAACATCCAGTATTGATTTAAGTGTCAGGAAGTCATTTCTGAAAGTATTCGTATGGAGTGTAGCCATGTATGGAAGTGAAACATGGACGATAAATAGTTTGGACAAGAAGAGAATAGAAGCTTTCGAAATGTGGTGCTACAGAAGAATGCTGAAGATTAGATGGGTAGATCATGTAACTAATGAGGAAGTATTGAATAGGATTGGGGAGAAGAGAAGTTTGTGGCACAACTTGACCAGAAGAAGGGATCGGTTGGTAGGGCATGTTCTGAGGCATCAAGGGATCACCAATTTAGTATTGGAGGGCAGCGTGGAGGGTAAAAATCGTAGAGGGAGACCACGAGATGAATACACTAAGCAGATTCAGAAGGATGTAGGTTGCAGTAGGTACTGGGAGATGAAAAAGCTTGCACAGGATAGAGTAGCATGGAGAGCTGCATCAAACCAGTCTCGGGACTGAGGACCACAACAACAACAACAACAACTACTTTTCATTTCCACCAATATTATCTCATGTCAGTACTGTCAATTTTGCCTGAAATATTATATTTCATTGTAGAAAGGAGTAGATTTATGATAGAACTAAATTCTCAGAGACTTCAGGACTCCCCTCAGATATGGATCTGCGGGGGGTGGGGGAGGGGGGGTGGTGGGGGTGGTTGGCTGTGTTAACACCCACAACAGTAGAAGCATTTATATTTGTTATTTGTTTGTATGAGTTGTGTTTAAATTCAAAGAGCTACAGTGCAATGACTGGTAGGAGTTGGCGTTGTGATAAAACTAAAAAGATGGTGTATGACTTCAGAATGATATTCACTTGCTTCTGGTTGGTACAAACCTTAGCTTCCAGTGTGCCCATGCTGCTGAAACATGATATTTACAGGTCACCCCTCAAACGCCTTAAAGATTGCAATATGGCTGAGAATGAGGAACATAAGGTGCTGCATTTCAGAACCAACTTGTCTCGAAAATGGTAACAAAGTAAAAAATTCCGAAATAGGCAAATGGAAAGTTAGATCATATGTAAACATTACATGTAGGGAGATGGATGAACAAACACACACACACACACACACACACACACACACACACACACACACACAGAGAGAGAGAGAGAGAGAGAGAGAGAGAGAGAGAGAGAGAGAGAGAGAGTTACAGGTCTAAATTAATTCCAAAAACAGGTGCAGTTTGTTTACGCATTTATGGATATTACAGTAGGAGAAAATACCCACGATAGCAAATTGCTAATTCCTTCAAAAAATTTGAATTTTTCTCACAAGGGAACCTCCCCATCGCACCCACCTCAGATTTAGTTATAAGTCGGCACAGTGGATAGGCCTAGAAAAACTGAACACAGATCACTCGAGAAAACAGGAAGAAGTTGTGTGGAACTATGAAAAAAATAAGCAAAATATAGAAACTGAGTGGTCCATGCAGACGATAGGCAACAACAAGGATGATGTGACCTGAGGAGCACCGTGGTCTGGTGGTTAGCGTGAGCACCTGTGGAACGAGAGGTCCTTAGTTCAACTCTACCCTAGAGTGAAAAGTTTAATTTTTTGTTTTCAGACAATTATCAAAGTTCGGGCACTCACACATCAATTTCACTCTCCAAAATTCCAGGACATGTTCAGATTTGCTTGGACATATGCAGGATTTGACGGTCTACACAAGGAAAAATTTGAAAACTTTAAAAACATATGTTTTGACAGAGCACAGGGAAAACTGTACGACTGTGAAACTGTTGCATTCATTTGTTGCAGTTTGTGTGACAAACTCTTATGTTTTCATCACTTTTTTGGGAGTGATTATCACATCCACAAGAAAACCAAAATTGGGCAAGGTAGAAGAATCTTTTTACCCATTCGCCAAGTGTGCAAGTTAGGTGGGTCGACAACATATTCCTGTCATGTGACGCACATACCGTCACCAGTGTCGTATAGAATATATCAGACGTGTTTTTCTGTGGAGGAATCGGTTGACCTATGATCTAGTGATCAAATGTTTTCGGTTCCTATTGGAGAGGCACGTCCTTTCGTCTACTAATCGCACGGTTTTGCGGTGCGGTCGCAAAACACAGACACTAAACTTATTACAGTGAACAGAAACGTCAATGAACGAACGGACAGATCATAACTTTGCGAAAATAAAGAAATTAAAATTTTCACTCGAGGAAAGATCTGAACCACGGACCTCTCGATCCGCAGCTGCTCACGCTGATCACGGCACCATGGCGCTCCTGAGCTAGTAGTGTCCTTGATGTTACCTATCTTGCGCATGGACTACTCAGTTTGTATATTTTGCTTATTTTTTCATAGTTCCACACAACTTCTTCCTGTTTTCTCGATTTATCTGTGTTCAGTTTTTCAAGGCCTATCTACTGTGCCAACTTATAACTAAATCTGAGGGGGGTGCGATGGGGAGGTTCCCTTGTAAGTGGGGAAAAGTCATTTAAAATGGTGTTAAAGATATAGGCTTCTGCTTTAAAAAGTTGGATGGCCAAAAACTTTCTCGAAAAATCTCATGTTGCTGCAGCTCATAGTTACGTAAAGTTATATGAAAGGATAACCATTCAGTTATATGGTTAAATGAAATTTAGGTCAGTGCTGGAGAAGCAGTCAATAAACGCTGGATTGGTGATCTTGTGAACAGCAGCAGTCATCAACCAACAGAAGAGCAGCCAGATTTATTGTGGCCTATCCACATTCTTCAGAAGACTTTGTACTTGAAGGAATTCTAGTCTTTTGATCAAGAAAAACCTGTGACTACCATGAGAATATGGAGCACCCACGATTTCTGCAGAGGGTTAAAAATTGTTGCACCAATTTAATGTTTGTAATGAATAATGCATTTTATCATTCAGTGACGTTAGACAAAACTTCAACAGCTAATGATCACAAAGAAACTGTGATGCTGTGGTTGTTGGTGAGAAACATTGCTGCAGATGTCAGTATGATAAAGGTGCTGTTACATTCACTTGTGAAGCAAAATAAGCCAGTGATGTTTGTTTGTTGCGATTAAGTTGTGAGGGAACGGGGTCATATAGTAATTGGGCTACTGCTGTATCACTGCCATTTCAACCCAATTGAATTGGTTTTGGGTGATGTTAAAACTTTAATTTGTAATAAATAACAAGGCTTTTACTATAACAGAAGTGGGAAGGCTATTATGTGAAGGTCTTGCTATCTTAAACGCCACTTTGTGTAGAAAGAAAGTAGACCTTGTTGGCAAGTTATTAGAGAAACACAATTATGCATGCAATTATAAATGAGAATAACCATTAATGATTTCTCTTGATGATGATGGATGATTGTAAGGGTGCAAAAGGACATGGTGATTAGTTGGAGTTCGTGACATGCACCCTTCCTACAAAATTGAGTTTGCAAGAGCCTGTGTGTTGGTGTTCTTAGAAGTGTGTGTGTGTGTGTGTGTGTGTGTGTGTGTGAGAGAGAAAGAGAGAGAGAGAGAGAGAGAGAGAGAGAGAGAGAGAGAGAGAATCGCATGCTTTTGCATTGCAATGTGACAGACAGCAATTTTCGCTTTGGTTTACTGGGTGGAATCTTTAGGGATTGTTAAATACCATTAGACAAAATTTGAATTTGGTATGAAGCATCTAAGGGCACTTATGCTTTTGTCAGCCCTCTTGTTTCAAGCTCTCCTGTGGCATGATCTCACAGGGCATCATTGATGCATGCACTATTAAAATGCCAGAGGGTCCTTCTGAGACACCCTTCCACAGTTCGGCAGGACTCTTGTTGCCACCCACCCGCCTTTGTCGAGTACTTTAAAATGTACCTGAACGGAGACAATCTGTGATGAATTCCTAGGTGATTGCAGTCAGGCCACCTCTTTGACAGCCCTCTGATTCTGGATGGCCTCCGAGCAAATGAAGTTAAGCAGTGTAACCTGCTTGCAGGCACCTAGGACTCCTGTTACATGTTCTCACTGTACAGATACATTTTGAGAGGGACCCTTTACTGTTTTATTCACACATGTGCCAATGTCACTTCCACCCCCTCCCCCCATCTGCTTACCACCATTATCACGACACAGGAGGGCTGAAGAAGCATAAGCACACTTCATTGCTTCGGACGATATTAAAACTTCGCCGGTTGGCTTTGAACGGTCTCTTGTGGTTCCACCCTGTACACCATGGAATAAATTGTGATCGTAATGCACTCCAACGGAATAAGATCACTTTCAATGTGGTTGCTGGCTCATAAAGTTGTTAGAGTGGGGGTTGAATTAACCAGGGGTGCCAGCAGTGTCAAAGGTTGTTCAGAAATTCGTCTTGATGCTTATCATGCTGTGATATGAGTGGGAATCAACACTCCAAGGGAATGAGTGGTTTCATTGACACCTTTTATGCCACCCATTAATGACTTTCCATGACAGTTGTAAGCAACGTTATATCTGAAGTGTTCCCCTTAGCCACCCATAAGAAATCTGCACATTCCAGTACAGGCCTCTTGATCTCCATCATGGCAGTGTAAATAGAAGTGGTGAAATGTGGGTGAGAGAGTCCGGAACCATGCTGCTGTTACGGTCGCAGGTTCGAATCCTGCGTCGGGCACGGATGTATGTGAGATCTTTAGGTTTAAGTAGTTCTACGTCTAGAGGACTGATGACCTCAGATGTTAAGTCCCATAGTGCTCAGAGCCAATTGTGGGTGAGATAGGGTGTTAAAGACACTCCCATCGTGACAATTCCGTTTTGAAAAAGTGATACTTTAAGTGTGTTGTGCAGTTTAGTTGATTTCCTTTACTAAAAGTTACACTTAATGTGAAATTACACTGCCACCAACCACCTTGCTACTTCCTTTTTCAAACTCACTGAGCAAGAATTTAAGAGCAATGAAGTGAAGTGCTACGTACTAGAACCTGACTGATGTTGTTGTAGTCTTCAGTCCAGAGACTGATTTGATGCAGCACTCCATGCTACTCTATCCTTCCTATGCAAACATAATCTCCGAATAACTATTGCAACCTACATCCTTCTGAATCTGTGTAGCGTATTCATCTCTTGGTCTCCCTCTATGATTTTTACCCTCCACACTTCCCTCCAATACTCAATTGGTGACCCCCTTGATGCCTCAGAATGTGTCCTACCAAGCGATCCCTCCTTCTAGTCAAGTTGTGCCACAAATTCCTTGTCTCCCCAATTGTGTTCAGTACCTCCTCATTAGTTATGTGATCTACCCATCTAATCTTCAGCAGTCTTGTGTACCACCACTTTTCGAAAGCTTCTTTCCTTGTCTTGTCTAAACTGTTTATCGCCCATGTTTCACTTTCATACATGGCTACACTCTATACAAATACTTCCAGAAAGGACTTACTGACACTTAAATCTATACTCATAGTTAATAAATTTCTTTTCTTCAGAAACACTTTCCTTGCCATAGCGAGTCTACATTTTATATGCTCTGTACCTTGACCATCATCAGTTAATTTGCTGCTCAAACAGCAAAATTCAGTTACTCCTTTAAGTGTGTCCTTTCCTATTCTAATACCCTCAGCATCACCTGATTTACATTCCATTATTCTCATTTTGCTTTTGTTGTTGGTCTTCATCCTCCTTTCAATACTGTCCATTCCGTTCACCTGTTCTTCCAGGTCCTTTGCTGTCTTTGAGAGAATTACAGTATCATCATCAAACCTCAGTTTTTATTTCTTCTCCATGGATTTTAGTTCCTACTACAAGTTTTTCTTTTGGTTCCTTTACTGCTTGCAGAATATGCAGATTGAATAACACTGGGGATAGGCCACAAACCTGTCTCACTCCTTTCTCAACCACAGCTACCCTTTTCTACCCCTCGACTCTTGTAACTGACATCCGGTTTCTGTACAAATTGTAAATAGCCTTTCGCTCCCTGTATTTTACCCCTGCTTCCACCTTCACAATTTGAAAGAGAGTATTCCAGTCAACATTGCCGAAAGCTTTCTCTAAGTCTACAAATGCTGGAAACATAGTTCTACCTTTCCTTAACCTAGCTTCTAAGGTAAGTTGTAGGGTCAGAACTGCCTCGCTTGTTCCTAAATTTCTATGGAATCCAAACCGATCTTCCCCAGTGTCGGCTTCTATTAATTTTTCTATTTGTCTGTAAAAACGTTGTTAGTATTTTGCAACTGCAACTTGCTAAACTGATAGTTCTGTAATATTTGCCCCTGTCAACATCTGCTTTCTTTGGGGTTGGAATTATTATATTCTTCTTCAAGTCTGAGAGTATTAATTTTTTTTCTCATAAATTCTGCTCACCAGATTGAAGAGTTTTCTTATGGCTGGCTCTCCCAAGACTCTCAGTAGCTATAATGGAATGTTGTCTACTCCCGGGGACTTCTTTCGACTTAGGTCTTTCAGCGCCCTCTCAAATTCTGAATATACTGCCAGAATTGAATTAATTTTCGCCCTGTGTCAAATTAAGTTAGCTACTGTGAAACTACAAATAACCTTTCACTGATTATGGAAAAGTACTTGCTTGCCCACAAAACGAATCTTTTCATGCATCATATAAGTGGAATATCATTTACTTTCATCACATTAATTAATCCTTATGTGATCGTGTACTGAAGACACACTTCCTGCCTCTGTTCCACAACATACTGTACTAAAACATCCATTTCAGAGATATCTTTAATATATGTAGTGGAAAAGTTACTTTCATTACTACATTTTCTTCTCTTCGTGTAGTGTCTTTCAAGGTCAAAATTATAACCAAGCTTTCTTTTACCGTGTAATCAAAAAATGTAAATCGTACAAAAATCATAACTTGATGTGATTCATCTCTATCTACTGACTGGTCTAACGCCATTGAGAGAGCCAAGTGGAACTGCAAATCTGTTATCAGTTGACCTTCTGTATCTTGTGCCATTGATGCCAGTTTTCTTGTAGTAGCAGGTCTTGACAGAGGTATGCTTCTGTTGGCTGATACTATCTCTCACTTAGTCTGCAATTTGCTGCCAGAAAGCTTCCCCTAATAACTGTACTCTGTTTGATTAAACACTCTTTTGTACAGGCTTTACAAAACACTACTATTGTGATTGTGATTTACTTTTAAGGTTAGAAAGTTATTGTTCTAAAGTTGCATTCAGTATTGCAACTTTGTATTGAACATATACACCTACCTTGATGATGCACTATACAAAAAACTGTTCTCCCCACTCATCACTGAGGTGGTATGTTTTCCTGTGTTTAGCCGCGCTCATGTTTCACAACTACTTCACTGAATGAGAACGATAGCTTGGCATGTGGACTCCGTAGTCCTGATTAGTAACACTATTTGCCATGGTTGACTGCATTGTTATTGAGCTGTGCAGTCTCCGTGTTGTGTGTTTTTGCGTCATTTTGATTGCAATTGTTTTGAGAATGAGTGAAGAAGAGTTTGACATGTAAATATAGACAGCAATTTTGTGAAGTATTTAATTAATTAATTTATTTTACAAATTATTTAATTAACAATTGCTCATTACCTCCGGTGTGTACATTATTGGTCCATGGAAGCTCAAAACAGAGGTTTGTGTTGCCTATTGAAGGTGAACTGCTGCAGAATTGACTTTTTTCACAACTTTAGGGGGTGTCTGATGACTTCATTTTCCAACAGGATGGAGCGCCACCACATTGGCACAACAATGTACGTCACTTTCTCAGTAGCACGCTGCTTCAACGGCCCCCTGCAGATCCGGGGGTTAGAATAGGCCTGAGATATCCCTGCCTGTCGTAAGAGGTGACTGAAAGGAGTCTCACACTTTTCCGCCCTATAAGTTCAGGTCCCATTTTATGATTTGACCTGATCGTTTCCATACGGGGAAGGATAACATACATGGTGCATGAGTTGTCTGTAGTGCCCTAGATTTGATCTCCTGAACCTCTTGTCTTGGCTTGGCATCTCCTCCTGCAGTTAAACTATTTGGGCGAGGACACTTTCCAGGGTATGTCATCTTCTTCTGTTGTCTCCTGTCCTCTTTTTTTCCCTATGACAATATTGTATTTCTCTGTGCCCAATATCCAGCACAGTAGCCAGACCGTTGTGGTGGGGCCGTCATGTACCCGTTTAGTGGTAGCCCCCCTCGCAACACACAACACAGGGATCGCACTGCTGGTGCCTGAGCTGTAAATTCCCCATGTATGCCAAGGAGTAGATGTCTGTCTTTCTGGGTTATCAGGACTCCCGGCAACGGCCATCATACCAGTTGGCCTTTGCTTTGGCTGCGTTGCGTCCATGGGAAGAGCCCCTAATTGGAGTGGGTGGCATGAGGGCAGGTGACCCACAATGAAGTGGAGTTGGTCATTTCTTGCTAGTGACCGTATGGCGCCAGCAGTCTCTAAGACGGGCAAGATCAAGTGCAGTGCTGACAGATATGACCCTAAATCATTTCCCTCCATCGCTACACCATGGGAGGAATGTTGGGCTACAGAAAGAAGAACCATATTCGTCTCTGTATTTAGTCTCCAGCAGAATGGACGGGGATTCCTTTCTACCTACAAAGCCTCAATTTCTTGTTGTACATCTTGAGGATAAGTTTGGGGAAGTGACAGTGCTGTCCAAGATGAGAAGCGGTGCAGCCTTGATTCAGACAGCATCCCCAGCCCAATCCCGGGTATTACTCACGTGTGACAGGCTGGGTGATATTCCTGTTTCCGTCACTCCCCATAAAAGCCTCAACATGGTCCAGGGGATTATTTTCCATAGCGACCTCCTCTTGCAGTCTGACAATGAGCTCTGCGCCAATCTACAACGGTGGGGTCTTCATTTCATCCGGCACGTTTACAAGTACCCAAAGACAACAGGTTTGCTACCGGTGCCTTCATCTTGGCCTTTGAGGGTGATTCATTGCCTGAAAAGGTCAAGGTGATGGTTTACTGCTGTGACGTTAAACCGTATGTCCCTCCCCATTTACGGTGCTTGAAGTGCTGGAAATTCGGGCACACGTCTTCCCCCTGCATTTAAAGTGACACATGTCGAGACTGCGGACGTCCACTGCATCCAGATAATCCATGTGCGCCTCCTCCCACTTGTATCAGCTGTGGAGAGCAGTAATCCCCCAGTTCGCCAGACTGCATAGTACTCCAAAAGGAGCAGAAAATCATAGAATACAGGACCCTGGACCAGTTGGCTTACCAAGAGGCTAAACGTAAATTTGAATGATTACACCCTGTTCGGTTGACGTTCACATATGTTACAGCAACATTACCATCGCAAGTACCAGTCGTACCACACTCTGTGCCACGAACAGTGGGCCCTTCGTGCCCCCTTGGTGGTAGGGGGAAAATCTCCATCTGTTGCTCCCAAAGTACTTACTTCGGGAGCAAAGCCCCCCCCCCCCTCTCTCTCCCCCAATGTCTCCACTAATGCCACAGCGGACATTAGCCAGTGGCTAAAGGAGCCAAAAGCTGCTGGATGAAGAGCTTCATGGTCTTCCTCCATGCCAGAAGCTACTTCAGAGAAATCCTCCCTGCAAGCCACTAAAGAGAAGTGAGAGGGCAAGCAAACAAAAAGTCTGCCAAGAAAAAGGACTGTCCACTGGCCCCAACACCCCCACTCCCTAAGAGTTCTGCACCTGCGGATGAGGTGGAGATCTTAGTGCCCCTGAGGACCTGGATCTCACTGATACCTCATACACAATACGAATGGATACAGATACTCTAATCGGTGGCAGCAGGTGACCCTAAGGCGTAACTTGCCTCTTTGCGAGCGTAACTTGCCTCTTTGCGAGCGTAACTTGCCTCTTTGCGAGCGTAACTTGCCTCTTTGCGAGCGTAACTTGCCTCTTTGCGAGCGTAACTTGCCTCCTTGCTTGCTTCATGCCTTCCTATCCTCACGATAATGTGATCCTCCAGTGGCATTGCTGCAGTTTTTTCCACCATCTGGCTGAGCTACGGCAACTGTTAAGCTTAATAGTTGCTTTCTTCATTGCCCTCCAAGAAACCTGGTTCCTGGCAATGCGGAACCCTGCCCTCCGTGGCCATAGGGGATATTACAAGAACCATAGCGACTATAATAGTGTCTATATTCTGAACTCGGTATGCTGTGAACCTGTGCCCGCTCAAACCCCTCTTGAAGTTGTGGCTGTCAGGATAAGGATGAAGCAGGAAATAACTGTCTGCACGTATATCTTCCTCCAGATGGTGAAATACCCCTGGATGCATTGGCTGCACTGATTCATCAACTCTCTAAACCTTTCCTACTTTTGGGAGATTTTAAGGCCCATAACCCTTGTGGGGTGGCACCGTGCATACTTGCCAAGGTGGAGATATTGAAACTTTCCTGTCTCGACTTGTCCTCTGCCTCTTAAATACTGGGGTCCCCACACTTTTCACTGTGGCTCATGGCACTTACTCGGCCATTGATTTATCTCTCTACAGCCCAGGACATATCCAATCTGTCCACTGGAGAGCCCATGAAGACTTGTGTGGTAGTGACCGCTTTCCCATCTTCCTGTCACTCCCCCCAGTGCCATTCCCCCTGGTGTCTACCAAGATGGACTTTAAACAAGGCAGACTGGGAAGCTTTCACCTCTGCTGTCACTGTTGAATCCCCCCCACATGGTACCATCGATGTGGTAGTTGAGTGGGTCACTAGAATGATTGTGTTTGTGGCAGAAAACATGATCCCTTGTTCTTTAGGGTGCCCCCGACAAAAGTCAGTCCTTTGGTGGTCGCCGAAAATTGCTGAGGCCATTAAAGAACTTCGGCGAGCTCTACAGCGACATAAGTGGCATCCTTCCCTGGAACACATAATAGCTTTGAAACGGCTCTGTGCCTCCTTTCACCCACTGATAAAAAGACGGAAGCAGGAATGTTGGGAGAGGTATGTCTCTACCATTGGGTGCCATACGTCACCTTCCCAAGTTTGGATGAATATCAGACATGTTTGTGGGTACCAGACCCTGACAGGTGTCACTGGCATTAACATCAATGGTGTGTTAGCTACTGACGCAAACGCAGTTGCCGAGCATTCTGCTGAGCACTATGCTCGAGCCTCCGCATCAGAGAATTATCCCCCAGCATTTCGCACCCTCAAACGACGGATGGAAAGGAAAGCCCTCTCGTTCACTGAATGTCACAGTGAACCCTATAATGCTCCATTTACAGAGTTGGAGCCCCTCAGCGTCCTTGCATATTGCCCCTATATAGCTATTGGGCCATATCAGATCCACAGTCAGATGATCAAACATCTCGTCTGATTAGTGACATCTCCTAGTCATCTTCAACCGGATCTGGGGTGATGGTGTCTTTCCATCGCAATGGCAAGAGAGCACAATCATTCCAGTGCTCAAACCTGGCAAATACCCGTTTGATGTGGATAGCTATCAGCCCATCAGCCTCACCAGTGTTCTTTTTAAGCTGTCAGAACATATGGTTAGTCAGCGGTTGTGTTGGGTCCTGGCGTTACATGGCCTACTGGCTCCATGCCAGGGCAGTTTCTGCCAGAGTTGCTCTACCCCTGATAGTCTAGTTTCCCCTCAAGTCTGCCATCCTAACAGCCCTTTCCAGACGCCAACACCTGGTTGCCGTCTTTTTGATTTACGAAAAGCGTAAGACACGACGTGGTGACATCATATCCTCGCCACATTATATAATTGGGGTCTGCGGGGCTCATTCCAAATTTTTATCCAAAATATCCTATCACTGCATGCTTTCCGTGTCCAAGTTTGTGCCCCCCATAGTTCACCCCATATCCAGGGAAATGGGGTTCTGCAATGCTCTGTATTGAGAGTATTTCTATTTTTAGTGGCCATTAACAGTCTAGCAGCAGCTGTCAGGCTGTCCGTCTCACCTTCTCTGTATGAAGACGACTTCTGCATTTCGTACTGCTCCTCCAGTACCGGTGTTGCCTGATTGGCGCCTACAGGGACCCATCCACAAGGCGCAGTCATGGGCTCTAGCCCGCAGCTTCCAGTTTTCAGCGGCAAAGTCGTGTGCCATGCACTTCTGTTGGCGTCGTACCATTCATGTGGAACAAGAACTTTACCATAATGATTATCTACTCACTGTAGTGGAGACATATCGATTCTTAGGACTGGTTTTCGATGCCTGATCGACATTGCTTCCCCATCTTAGTCAGCTGAAGTGGAAGTGCTGGCAGCACCTCAATGCAGTCCACTGCCTGAGCAACACCAACTGGAGTGCAGATCACTCTACGCTGCTGCAGCTCTACAGAGCCCTTGTTTAATCCCGCCTTGACTATGGGAGTCTGATGTATGGTTCGATAGTTCTGCAGTGCCCTCGGCATTGCGTGTACTGTACCCAGTGCACCACTGTGGCGTTAGACTGGCGACGGAAGCTTTTAGGATGAGTCCAGTGACCAGCATCCTGGTGGAAGCCAGAGTCCCTTCACTGAACATTAGGCATGCACAGCTGCTCATCAGTTATGTTGCACACACTCGCAATTCTCCTGAGCATCCAAATAACTGTCTCGTTTTCCCGCCCACATCAGTCATTTCCCGCATCGGAGACCCAGGTCAGGGTTTGACTGCTGTTCGCATTCGGTCTCATCTGTCTGAAGTGGAGTCCTTGCCTTTACCACCTATACTCGAGTTCCAGTCACATACACTTTCATGGTGTACACCTAGGCCAAAGCTTCGCCTGGACATTTCACATGGTCCTAAGGACTCGGGTAACTGTGCATCTCTCCGCTATCACTTCCTCTCGAATCTTGACATGTACCGGGACCATGAAGTGATTTACACCGACGGCTCGATGGCTGATGGTCATGTTGGCTTTGCGTATGTTCAAGGAGGACATATTGAACAGCACTCCTTGCCAAATGGCTGCGGTATTTACACTGTAGAGCTGGCAGCACGTTTCTCGTGCTCTTGAGCGCATCCGCTTGTGCCCTGGTGAGTTGTTTCTTCTCTGAACTGACTCCTTGATCAGCCGACAAGCTATCGACCAGTTCCACCCCTGTCATCCTTTAGTAGCGACCGTCCAGGAGTCCATCTATGGCCTGGAAAGGTTCAATCAGTCTGTGGTGTTTGTGTGGATCCCAGGCCATGTCGGAATCCCAGGAAATGAACTTGCAGACAGGCTGGACAAACACGCTACACGGGAACTGCTTCTGGAGATCGGCAGCTCCGTAACTGACCTGCGATCATTATTATGCTGCAAGGTGTTTTAGCTTTGGGAGACGGAATGGCATAATCTCAGTACACACAACAAACTGTGTTCCATTAAGGAGACTATGAATGTGTGGAAGTCCTCCATGCAGACCTCTTGCAGTGACTCCGTGGATCTCTGCCGGCTCCACATTGGCCATATGTGGCTAACAATGGCTACCTCCTCCATCACGAGAACCCACCTCGGTGTCACTGTGGCTCACATATGACTGTCGTCCACATCTTGCTGGACTGCCCACTTTCAGCCCCTTTGCAGCGGACTTTTAACCTTCCCAGCACCCTACCTTCTGTGTTGACCGACAATATCTCAACAGCAGATTCAGTTTTATGTTTTATTCGTGATTGGGAGAGGGAGGTTATCGTACCATCTAAGGCTGGGCAGGTGGACTTTAAGCCTTCTCTCCAAGACCGCCACCCTCCCTCCATTTTAACTCTGTCGCACTTCCTTTGCATTTATTTGTCTTGGTGGTCATCTTTTCCCTACATGTGTTGATCTCGCCTTGTCTTTATAGGGTGGACATTTTAATGTGTTGCAGAGTGACTGGCTCATTTTATTTTTTATTGTAGTGATTGACCAGCCCAGACCATCTGCTCTTTGTTTTTAATACCTTCTTCTCCTTCGCCTTGTGGTGTATGTTTTCCCCCTTTTTTTATTTGTTCCATTTGTTTTCATTTTAGGTGTGGTTCCCCATTCCTTTTCCCCCTTTTACTTTCTCAAATGTACTTTGGGTATTTTTGTACCTTGAGCCTTGCTTGTCAGGAAAAAGGGACTGATGACCCTATAGTTTGGTCGCTTTATACCCCAAACCAACCATCCAACTAACTTCAATGCTGGATAGGATGCATGGACCCCAAAACATTGTCCCTCATTCTTGGCCTCCATTATTGTTAGATATGTTGGAACATATGAAGGAAAATGTGTGCATCTCCCCTGTACCTTATGACACAAAAACAGTGAAGAACAGAATACTGGCCGCTGTAATTTCTGTGAAAGCAGATAAATTCATGACAAATTTAGCTATCATCTAGATGATGTTCTTGTTGCTAGTGGTGGACGCACAGAGCATTTGTTATAGCATAGCTAAAGATTTTTGTGAGCATTTTGTAATTTATCCTCATGTTTGTAGTATATTTTTATCAGTAAATATGGAGTTTAGAAATCAGGTCATTGTTTGTGAAACATGCTGTATTATGATCTGATCTGAAACTTCCTGGGAGATTAAAACTGTGTGCCCAACTGAGACTCGAACTTGGGACCTTCGCCTTTCGTGGGCAAGTGCTCTACCATCTGAGCTACCGAAGCACGACTCACGCCCGGTACTCACAGCTCTACTTCTGCCAGTATCTTGTCTCCTACATTCCAAACTTTACAGAAGCTCTTCTGCGAACCTTGCAATTGAGAGAAATGTTCTAGGCATGTTTGGAATTTACTGGCAAATGGGTTTTAGTTTGTAAGTCATTTAAACATTTATTGCTTAAGAGATTTTCCGTAGAAATTAATTTCAAGAACAATGTTCTTACCGTGGTTGCATGGGGATCATAGAAAATATTAATTGAATGTGTTTTCATGTTGAGTGATCATTTAATTATAATTATTTGTTGAATGACAGGAGTCCTTGTGATGGTTTTAGATTATAGTTTTGGGACGGTTCGAAGAATTTAGAAGTCTGAGTAACCCTGGAAACCTGATGCACAGTAGTTCGTGCCATCAACATTGTGCAGAGTTGAAATGTTTGAATCTTGGGAAAAGATAACTGTGTATTGGTATCTAGTTAGCAAACGCAAGCTTATGGAATATTTTCTCGGTTTATGAATTGGACTGAATACTTCGTAGCAAATAAGGTGTATTTAAACACTGAGAAAAAAATAGAAGTATTGTATGACTGGCACTGAAGCTATGGCCTAAAGTGTGCCATGCTGATGCTATACATGCTCATGTATCTCCGTGTGCTTAGTACAGTTCCTATTTTAATGGGTACTAATTAAATTGATATCATCCAGTTATTGAAGAATTCATTTCCTGTACAAAAGCATACCAATGTGAACAGTTGTAATCTGAGATAGCTGGCACCTTAAGCTACATCACCATTCACTCTGGTCTCTTACTTCATCCCCCACCCATGTCAACACTCCGTGACAGAAATAATTCTTCCTATGAAATTTGTTTTTATCATGTATGAATGAGACGACATATGCAAGCCACATTTTGCCTTTACAAAATTATGTGGCATAAGAACTGAAGAGGCTTTTATTTTGATGAAGATAGATTCATATATGTTATTCCCGTTATTCTTTGAACGAATACTGGAAAAGTTTTTTTCAGAGAAGTATTGTCAAACAAAAGCACTGGTCTATATTTAATTTTGGAATTGCAGGGTGTTGGTATATGGATATTTAGTGTGTGGCAGTGCTCCACTTGTAAGGGTGGTGAAGTGTATGCTTTGGCCGCCTCCGCTCCCTGCTCCCTGTTTCTCAACAATAATCTCAGCGGTGCTGACCACCCTCCACAGGTCTTCAGTTTCGTTTGGTATAGAATAAGTCGCTAAAAGAAATGTTGGCTATAGGCAAGACAGAAACATTGTGAATCTACATCATGTATACACTTGACAAATTTTAAGAAAGATAATGCACCAGATTTTACATTTCAGTCTCTATTTTTTTTTAACTTTTTAGGTATGCTTCACAGTTTCACAGTAGTGTACACGATGGCTCCAAACAAGGATATTCCTTTGGCTGCTCTGTACTGTTCTCCAACCATGTCACTAAGATTCTCCTTCATGATGAGTATACAGTTTTCTCAGCAGAGCTCCACGTGCTCGTGAAGGCATTGGACAGATGTGATGTATTCAGGGCAAAAGGTTTCCCGTCTGCTCCAGTTCCCTTAGTGCCTTAACAATCGTTACAGATACTGCACCCAGCTGAGAAGTTGTGCTGGGTACCAGGGAATGTACGGATCCGGGTAAACAAACTGGCCGATTGGGCTGCTAAGGAGGCCTGCAGAGGGGAGGATGTGGCACAGTGTCCTATTCCTCAGCAGGCTGCTGTTTCTGCACTGCATAGGAAGTTCATGCAGTTGTGGGATGAGGAATGGCTTACAGTAAAAGACAATGAGCTGCAGTTGGTGAAGTAAAGTATTTAGCTATGGTGTTCCTCCTGCTGTTTACATATCTTTGAATTGGTCACTGCCCTCTTACATGGCTTTTTACCATGGGGAGAGGATTCCCAGTTTTGTGATGCTTGTGGTGTGCAAATCTCTGTACGCCATATTATAACAGAGTACATTTTATACTGTGACACAAGGGCAGAAGCAGCTAGTGGTGGGTATCTGCCCTCTATTTTAGCTGATAAGGCGAGTGGGTCTAAAGTTTCAAAGTTTTGTGATGTGCCTGTACCATGTCGTAAGGTTTCAGGCTGGAGGTTATAGTGTGTTGCGGAGTGACTGGCTCATCCTTTTTTATTCTTGCAGTCCACCAGCCATGTCCATCTGCTGTATCTTTTAACTCCTTCTGCTACTTTCTTTCTGTTTAGTTAATGTTTTAATATTCGCATGATACTTCGTTTTGTGCTTCAGTGCGGGTACACACATAGGTTTCCATATATTGTTACTTTAGTTACCTTGCTGTTTTATACTCCTGTTTAGTGTGTTTTGCCGACACTCGTCCCCAACTGTTTTGTGTGGGTGCTGAAGACCTTGCTGTCATGTGGCTACACCAACATACCCATCCATCCATCCAATGTTGAGGGCATACCGTTTCCTTTGTAGACATTGATGTTGGCCAGAGGAAAATGTATAATGCTGTTTGAAAAAACAGTTGTAGAACAACATTGTTCTACCTTACCACACACTTCATTTGTGTGACTGCTTATATGTACCTTCACGCAGTGTTTCTAGTCCGATTCAGGAATGATGGCAGTTTGAGACGTGGATGCGGATTGCATTGTTGCTGGTTTCAAGTGCCAGTTGGTGTGTGTGTGTGTGTGTGTGTGTGTGTGTGTGTGTACGTATGTATACGCTTTGCATTTAAAGAAAACATTTATATCCAGCAGATTCTCTGTTTGTGTAGAATTTGTCCCTTAGCATCACTATCAGCGATGACAACTTGCAATAAATGGAATAAAAATTCACTAAAGACACACTATGATCATGTTTAATGCTCTCATTGGCTATGACATTCACAAAAGAGTGCTCAGAACACTACTGAAAAGTCATTGGCTGTCAGAGAATGCGTGATGTGTGTATGCAGAACAAGCCTAAACTCGACGGCCATTGTTTGTGACTCACAGCTGTAGTAGGTATAATGATTATGTAGTACTATGCAGATTGTAAAAGTATTTGTGATTTTGGGAAAAAAAACATTGTTTCAGGCGGCGCTGGATTCAAAATCACATAATGTGATTTACAAGTTTTCCGTCTCTGAAACTGTTCTTGTTCAGTATGCAAGAGACAGAGAAACAGACATGTTTCAGGTAAACCATCATCATGTTATTCTCTTCTCTGTAGTGTTTGTATGGAATGAATTGTTCAAATTGGGAAACTAAAGATATTTGGAATTATATCAAGTGAATAATGTTGTTTTGGAGTATAAATAATAGAAGTAGTGGCACTAACAACTCCCAAAATAGTTGAGATACTGAGTTGTTAAGTAAAGAGAAAAGCTGTCATCAAACCAACCTTCAGTTGAACAGCATAGTGTTTTACTGGGCGTTGGAGGTGATATGCTCTTGCCTTCCTTCAAACTTTCAATCGATTTAACCAGCCGAATCTAAGCACATAAAATAACTGAGAACATTGTTAGCTTTTGGTCAAGTCTTTTGAATAGGCCTAATAGAATGAACTTACACACACAGCCCTATATGTGTACACACTCTTCATGGCAGTGTTCTCCTGATTGACAACATTGTGCTAGCTCTGCAGCTAGGCTATGGTTGTGTTGGGACAAGTTGATAAAGAAACAGGGAGGGTAGCAAATGTGAGGCTGGGGTGGAGAGAGAGCCATAGGCACAGGGTAGGAGTGGGCCACCAGTAAGTGTGTTTTGGCCAAAGGTAGAAGTGGTAGTGGCCACTTAACTCAACCCAGGACTCTTTCACTCATCCTGCACTCTCACCCTCCTGTTCGCACTCTTCCACTTTTCTATCTCCCCTTCCAGCCCACTTCTTCACGTCGTGGTATTTTGTGCATAACTCACCGTCCCTTGACTAGAGCAAGCTCACTGGTGCCACATTCCTATCTATGTGCCTGCTGCCCTCATTCCAGGCCACGAGCCATTCTTAACCAACAAGCCCTGATTTTCTTGATCTCTGGTTCCCCTCGACAACACCCAAGTCACTGCAGTGTAGCTGCAGTGTCTGCACTATGTAGTTGACCAGGAGAATGTGGCTGTGCAGTCTGGAGCAATTTGTCTGAAAGTTACAGCAGTTTGCAAGTATGAAGGCATGTGAGTGATCGGCTCACTGCAAAGAGGGCTGTAGAATACTTGACTGCTCTCTTGCTGTCCTACAGCATACACCACAGCTGTCTCCTGCTCTGGTAATTGGTATTGCTTGAGGAATCACCACATGGGTCACAGTTTATGCTTCTGGCATTCCGAGGAAATATGTACAGGTTCGAAAGACTATGGCTGTTGACTCTTAATGCAATACTTGTATTGCTGCTTTATGTCACCTGTAGTGAACACTACAGTGACAAAGTACCTACACTACACGTGCTTACTTGCGAGTGGAGGAAAAGCCACTCATAGCAGTGTGGCCAACAACAATAGTAACAGTTTCTCTGCATCTCCACAAAAAAAAGGAACCTTTTTTTCTGTGATTCTCCATGTAGTTTTGAGTTGTTTCTTCATTAAAACGTACGTTCTTTGTGGTAAATTTCAGTGTATGTACTAACAGTTTTAACATTTTGCAGATTGGACGCTCAGCTGAGCCACCAATCGATTTTGTAGTCATGGATGTAAATCGACATGCTGGCAGGGCAACAAGTACCGTATCGAGGTATGCATGTCGTGTCCTAGCAGATCGAAAGAATTGCAGAGATGTCCGAATCTTCGCAGCAGGCTTCAATGAGGCTTGCAACATATTCTTGGGTGTAAGTTTATTAGCATTTTAAATCTTTATTTTGCGTAATCTTTTGTTCGTAATTCATCCTGATTACAGATCTTCTCAAATGGTAAATGGCTATTCATCTGATTGGTAATACTTATGAATGATAAGATATGTAGCAAACAGCATTGTAAATGAATGAAAATCTAATTTTCATTGGTAACAACAACTGTTCAGTGGAGTGCATATTTAAAGATGCAGACATCCAAATTTGGTGTTTCTGTGTGACGTGAAGCAATGTGATGAGTTGAGGTGAGATGATGTTTATGGCTGCTGACACTCAGTACTGATCTTGCAACAGTTTTACTTGGAGTATCTTTTGAAGGTCAAGTTTAATAATTGCAGTGTTGCAGATTATTTTTTCTTTCATTGTAATTAGTCTCCCAGAAATACAAACAATAATCCAGTAATCTTAAACAGATTGTAAGATCTAACTTTGTAAGGCTGTATGTTTTCTTTCTGATCAGTGTCATTATGTTTGTGTACTTGGAAATGAAGACGTCCCTGAAAAAGGGGACATGGGACAGCATTAAATGTCGCAAATTCAGCTTGCAAGAGACTCGGACTTGTTTGTGCCTATCATCTTGCATTCATCAAACTGCTTCGTCAGATTACATACGCTGTCTTTGGTTTATGTAATTGTTGTTTTTGTTCTTCTTGTAATTTAATGCTCTGGCACTTATTGTTATTTGCCTTCTTGATTTCCAGTACAGTGTTAAGTGTTGTGAATTACAATTGCTTAATTTTGTACATTCCTTTAATTGTTCTTTGATCATGACTGAACCAATCATGTGACACAGAACACACTCGAGAGACGACAGGATGGAGATTTTACGCAGCGAAGAAACCAAACAGTAATATAAGTGGGTGGTTCAGCTGTGCATCCAATCTGCAAAAAATTAATACAGCTAGTGCAGACATTGAAAGCCAGTATACATTAAATAGCTGAACCACCGGTTGAGATTGTGGTCATAGACTAAAGTGTCATGCTTGAAGAGCAATGAGTGCCGTATCAAAATACACACATTATGTCCTAGCAGATCGAGACATATAAAGGTGCCTGAATCTTTGCAGCAGGTTTTAATGAAGTGTGAATCATTTGAAGAAATACGCGGAAAAATGGGCTAACCCTCAAATGCACAAGCTTAGAGATACGTGTTGCCACCTGTTGTTGGGTACAGTAACTATCAAAATTGACGTTGTCAGTTTTGATAGTTCCCATCCCCAGCAACAGATGCCAATACTTTCTGTAGCAGGGTGTATATGACCCGGGACAACTGGGAGACCCTTGAAAGACCTGGGAATTTTTTCATCCGGAAGAAAACAGGGAAAAACCCGGGAATTTTTTAGAATTTAGGGAATTTTTCATTTTTTTTTTAGTTATCAGTTACATTTTTGTAGTTCTGGCTGGTAAGTACCGATACTCTAACAAAGGATAGTACTGTATCCCACAACTGCAGAATAATACTTCAACAATAAATCATAAAGGAGAGAGAAAAAAAAAAAGATAACAACTTAAATTGCAAAGGAAATGCGCCATATACAACCACACACAGTGCTCATGCAAGTGTCTGCCAACAGCAAAATGTGTCAAAGGCTTTAGGAAGACTATGCAATGCTTAATAACAACAAATTGCCCCTGATGAGCGTGAAGTCATGCGCAATTGAGTCACATTTGAGTAGTGTATTCTCCTGCTTCTGGCTACAGGACTGTGGCTGTTGGCTGTGCAAGCAACTGGATGCTACCAGGAAAAGGGGGTGCCAAATTCATATTCTTGAGGAAAAAAAATTGTTTCACAAAGCGCCTAGCATCCAGTGCAGTCTATTGGTTATTCATATGATTTTGAAACCCTTCCCTGTTGGTTTTTGAACACATTTTAAGTTGATTTCTGAATGAATCATAAGTTGATTTTTGAATGCGTGCATAGTGTATGTGATGTCTCTGTCAGAAGAATCCTAGTCGCATGTAGAAATAAACTTTTGAAGACAAAAGGGGACGGGGCTATATGAACTGAGCGGAGTGAAGCCGAAGGGATGAATGCCAATTGCTCTCTGATTATGTAGTTGATTGTGTTTGTGAATGATCAGTGGTGTTATAATTACTAGCGAAATCCATAAATTCAGACTACTAGAATGGTAATAGATGACTAACAGGAATAACAGGTGAGAGAGATTATGTGTTATCTTCTCGGTGTGTCCAAGAAAATGAAATTGTCACAGAAAATTTTTGGCCAGATCGCTACACTAGTAAGGACCAGTTGTAAAGTCCCTGGCTAGCAGCCGCTTAAGTTCTATTCTGGAAGTAACGCGAAAAACGTGTTGTACAAACACGTAATAATGCCTAACCAGAAAATAATTGCGGGATAACTAAACATGTGATTCTGGCAGGGTTAGTGAACTTAATCTACAAACAAATTTTGACAATGGTAGGAATAGCTACAGAATTGGTGATGACAAGATTGTTTGTTAGAACGAAAAAGGAGAAGAAACGGGGACGTCACACAAATTATGGAAGAATAAGATGATTCCAGTGTATGTAAAAATTTCGTAATACTTTTCGATCTCGTGCTTCAGAAACTGTTGCGTATGAATGAAATGTGAAACTATTTCATAACATTTTGTTCATAGTAGGCCTAATAGGCATTTGATATTGGTACTTCATGAATTATATTCTGTCATGTTGTAAAAATGACCATTTGTTCCAAAACGGTCATTTATTTGGTGTGTGTTACAAAACTGCTGCAATATTAGAAAGACCTATTTTGTTTTACCTTGCAGACAGTGACAAAAGACGTAATCAGATCGAGAAACCACACCAGTCTTGGGTATTATTTGTGTTAACAGCTTTTTTGGTGTTAGGTAATGACATTTTGATTTTTCATGTAGCAAAAGTATGATGAACTTTGATGAGGTAATAGATTCTTTCGCAGAAAGAAAAGCGTACCATGTAAAGCTGTAGCAAGATTAGAGAGAAAAAAATGCTAGGAGCTAAAGATTGAAGAAATGTGTACTTTCTTGCCTATCTCTTGTCTTTATTGGTTGTATGTATCCTATGTTTAATTTTATGTTGTGCAAAACAGTAAGTTATTAGCTAATAGGCAATAAAGAGTGCAAATCTTCTGAAGAGTTCTTGTTCTCCTGATTACAAATAATCCCATCCGCCTATTAAATGCGAGATTTTTAAGAGGGGCAGGCTGTCAAACAGGCCAACTGGGAGCAGGAGAGGCACCACAGGACATTTCAATTTCCACTGTCCTAAATATAATTTGATGGCATCCATTACAAAATATACACATTTCATTTCCACAGAGCGAAATACAGTGACATGCGGTAGAAGAATGCTTTATGAAGAGGCGTGGCACTGACTTTTGGCAAACTTAAGACCAAATGTCTTAAATTTCCTTGAACACACACGTTTTATGATTCAGACTTTTCAGAAAGATGTGCGCTACAAGATGAACATATTTGTGAAAAATCATTTTTTTTATTATTTATTTATTTATTTATTTTTTGTATTGGCTCAGTTCGCAATATCGTAGATCCGGGGCTGATTCGCAGAGCAGTCTGAGTTATAGTGGGGAAGTGTGTAGTCTCCATGTGACCCGTGTTTACATTTAGTGTTTTTGCTGTTTCCCTTCATTTACTCTCATGTCAAATGAAAACAAAACCGATATCTGTGGCCGGGAGCTATCAAGTGAATTAAAATACATTCACATAATTACGGAAGGCTAAAATATGTCATTAGTTTCCACCTTTCTGACAGTCGAGCATTAATCGCCTTGTGGAACAATGAAGTTATTTCTGTCTGTTTGCTAAAGAAATTTGACTTTTATTAACCTTTCCCGCAGAGGCAGTCAATGTATTTGAAATGAAATGTTTAATTTCACAGTACCAGCTTGTTTCAACTGTTCGCTGCATTTCAAGTGCACGTTTTCATCTTCTAGCACATATGGCATTATGCCATACTAAAGAACCAAACATAATATAATACAGTACTGTTGTTCCAAGAAAATTTACAGTCCGAAAACCACACTGAAAAGCTTAATATCAGGTCGAGGACTACTTCATTGGGAATCTGGACATACGACTGTGCAATTTAAGTACGCACTTTAAATGTGCAAATTTTAGTATGGATCACAAAATTCCGATGCTCTTGGAGTATCCTCTGATGTCTTGTTTCTTTTATGACATAATGTATGATGTTTCAATGTTTTACACGAACCCTGAAGATCAGATATTTATGTCATTATTAAAAATTTTACTGTCACATTTGTGTGATGTATCTTGAAGTGTAACATGCGCAAAAAAATAAACATTATATGCGAAAGCTTAGCTTCTCTTGCAGCTTATTAACCTTAATGACTGATATTATATGTGAAAGCTTTTCTTTTCTTGTAGCAACACTATATATATATTAATTTAAACTATTAACTTTCCCTGTTTGTGTCTTCGTGCTACTTACTGATGTTGCTGTTGGCTGACTACATCACATGTCCTATGCTCTGAATATTCACTGTCATCGGCTGGCGAGATCACGTGACAAGAGCTATGACTGGCTTATGAAAGCGCATCGCAATTTCGATTTCAATGATTCGGAGAGTAACATGCAGTGTTTGGTGGAATTCCAACATACAGTTTCGTAATATGAAAATACGCAGTGTACATATTGCTGCACATCAAAGATATTTCCAAAGCGTGTCTTTTTCCCTGAGTTTCGTTTTCTAAAGTGCCGGGAAATTCTATGCCCAAGTATAAAACCATAACTATTGAAAGGATTGATAAGGGAAAATATACTGTCACTTAACACTGGAAAAGTGTGTTTTCACCTGGGAGAAAGTGTATTTTTAACTGGGAAATCCGGGAATTTTTTTTTTTCTTGTCCACATATACACCATTTGTAGGCTTCTACATTCGAGGGTTAGTCCGTTTTTCCGCACATCTTCATTTAAGCTTGAAATGTTGCTTTCCTCATTTAAATCTGCTGGGCTTGGTTGTAAGTGTTACAGAGGAATGCTGAAGTTTAAATGGGTTGATTGCTTAGCTAATGAGGAGGTACAGAATATAATTGGCGAGAAGAAACTTGTGACATTACTTGACTAAAAGAAGGGATTGGGTGATAGCACAGATTCTGAGACATCGAGGAATTGTCAGTTCAGTATTAGAGGGCAATGTATGGGGTTAAAATAATATCAGGAGACCAAGAGACAAGTGTACTAACAGTTTCAAATGGATGTGGGTTGCAGCAGCATACCTGCCAACTCTTCAGATTTAGGTGAGAGACTCGTAATTTTTCACGTTTTCTCCCCATTTGTAGCCTATCATTGTCAAACCAAAGGCGTATGTTTTGTAAACTCAGCATTTGTTTTGAGCCAGCAGTCAGAAGTCCTTCACTCATTAGACGTTTTTAGTCTCTTTTACGAATAGGTGTTTACAGAAATCAGGAAGTCGCACATGATCCATATATTGATTGTTATTTTTCCTGTTTTCTGTGCATTTTGTGTGCCTGTTGTCATTGTGCTTAAGTGAAATTGCTTGTTGTTCAACATTTTTGTGATTGGTATAAATATTTATAGAGTGGGTGGTTAAAATGTTATTTTGCTGTAGGAGTCCCTGAAAGGCTTTATTTTTGTTATTTCACATGCATCTTATTTGTCATATTCAAACTATTTTGATTTAGTGTTTTGTTTTTCATTACAGGAAAAAGAAGCATTATTGACTAATTGTTTGTGTTTTGTACTTTCTGCCAATGTGCCATTTGTTAATAACATGGCAGAGAAAGTTTCAAAGTGTGTTCAAACAAAAAAAAGCACTGAGAAAATGTTAAATAGTGTCAGTAACAATAAAAAACTGGAATTTGGTTTTAAAAGTGAAAGTGACAAGTTGATACCAAGAAAATGTGCCCAAATAGTGTTTTTATAGCAGTTACGTAGCTTTATGACATACGGAGAAACTCACATTAGTTGCTTTGGGATTATACTGAAAATAGTCATTGTTTTTGATCATTCATATTTCCTGATTTTTAAAACTGAATCTCCCAGATTTTGGGTTTTGAAGGTTAGCAGGTATCCAGTAGTTACTTGGAAATGAGGCACCTTGCACGTGATAGAGTAGTGTGTGGAGTGGCATCAGACCAGGCTTTGGACTGAAGAAAGTGGTGGCATTGACACAACAACAGTAATAATAAGCAACTTTGTAGCCTTTTAAATCCATATTGTGCATAATATTTTCTTTGCCATTTATTCTCGTTACTGTTGTGATGTAAATAGATATGGATCCAGTTGGTAGCATTTGAGTGATGAAAGATAAGCACCAAACAACATTGTAAATGAATGAAAATATAATTTTCATTGACAACGGCCGTTCAGAGGAATACACATTTACTACCCAACCACAATAATACTGCACTCGGCCTCCTGCAGCTGTTGTCGAGAACACAAGGTGTCTTCGCAAAGTGCATCACTCTGTGAATGAATTCAAGACAGTTGTGCACTTACCATAAAGTTAATCATCATGTCTTTGTGAAATACCACGATAAAAACTCACGATAAACATACTGAAGTACCCCCTCACTCCCAGGTGGAGTAATAGTGTGGTCAGCTAACAACAGATGCCGACATCCAAATCGGGTGCTTCTTAGTGGCACGTGATGAGATGGTGACATTTATGAATGCTATTTCCCAGTGTTTTTTTTTAAAATAGGTTTACTGATACTATTTTCTGAAGGTCAGGGGGAGTACTTACAGTGATGCAAATGATTTTCATAGTAATTCATCTTTCTGAAATACTAACCTTAAGCCAGTGATCTTAAACAGATTGTAAGATCTAACTTTTTAAGTATGTTTCTTCTCTTTCCGACCAGTGTCACTGTCTTCATGTTTCACTAGCAAATAAGGATGTCCCAGAAAAATTGAGGTGTAGAGCAACCATTAATATCTTACATTCAGTTAACAGAGACTCACAGACGTACTTGTGCCCATCGTCTTTGCACCCACATCAAACTTAACTTGTCAAATTTCTACGTATACTGTCTTTGGTTTATACAGGGTGATTTTTTCCACCATGTACAAACTATGGGGATTGATCGATGAGAGGATGGGCATGGAACGAAAAAAGGTGTAATGAACTTATGTCTGGAAAAGCGTGGTTTCCATGCTAGAGACCATTTATTGAATCATTAGACCGCGGTCTAATACGCAATGTACAATGCAGCCACAGTTACAGTATGTGTTGAAAATGGTTTCCATGTGCTCTAATGCATGCATATACAGGGTGTTTCAAAAATGACCGGTATATTTGAAACGGCAATAAAAACTAAATGAGCAGCGATAGAAATACACCGTTTGTTGCAATATGCTTCGGACAACAGTACATTTTCAGGCAGACAAACTTTCGAAATTACAGTAGTTACAATTTTCAACAACAGATGGCGCCGTGGTCTGGGAAACTCTATAGTACGATATTTTCCACATATCCACCATGCGTAGCAATAATATGGCGTAGTCTCTGAATGAAATTACCCGAAACCTTTGACAACGTGTCTGGCGGAATGGCTTCACATGCAGATGAGATGTACTGCTTCAGCTGTTCAATTGTTTATGGATTCTGGCGGTACACCTGGTCTTTCAAGTGTCCCCACAGAAAGAAGTCACAGGGGTTCATGTCTGGCGAATAGGGAGGCCAATCCACGCCGCCTCCTGTATGTTTCGGATAGCCCAAAGCAATCACACGATCATCGAAATATTCATTCAGGAAATTAAAGACGTCGGCCGTGCGATGTGGCCGGGCACCATCTTGCATAAACCACGAGGTGTTCGCAGTGTCGTCTAAGGCAGTTTGTACCGCCACAAATTCGTGAAGAATGTCCAGATAGCGTGATGCAGTAATCGTTTCGGATCTGAAAAATGGGCCAATGATTCCTTTGGAAGAAATGGCGGCCCAGACCAGTACTTTTTGAGGATACAGGGACGATGGGACTGCAACATGGGGCTTTTCGGCTCCCCATATGCGCCAGTTCTGTTTATTGACGAAGCCGTCCAGGTAAAAATAAGCTTCGTCAGTAAACCAAATGCTGCCCACATGCATATTGCCGTCATCAATCCTGTGCACTATATCGTTAGCGAATGTCTCTCGTGCAGCAATGGTAGCGGCGCTGAGGGGTTGCCGCGTTTGAATTTTGTATGGATAGAGGTGTAAACTCTGGCGCATGAGACGATACGTGGACGTTGGCATCATTTGGACCGCAGCTGCAACACGGCGAACGGAAACCCGAGGCCGCTGTTGGATCACCTGCTGCACTAGTTGCGCGTTGCCCTCTGTGGTTGCTGTACGCAGTCGCTTTACCTTTCCAGCATGTTCATCCGTCACATTCCCAGTCCTTTGAAATTTTTCAAACAGATCCTTAATTGTATCGCTTTTCGGTCCTTTGGTTACATTAAACCTCCGTTGAAAACTTCGTCTTGTTGCAACAACACTGTGTTCTAGGCGGTGGAATTCCAACACCAGAAAAATCCTCTGTTCTAAGGAATAAACCATGTTGTCTACAGCACACTTGCACGTTGTGAACAGCACACGCTTACAGCAGAAAGACGACGTACAGAATGGCGCGCCCACAGACTGCGTTGTCTTCTATATCTTTCACATCACTTGCAGTGCCATCTGTTGTTGAAAATTGTAACTACTGTAATTTCGAAAGTTTGTCCGCCTGAAAATGTACTGTTGTCCCAAGCATATTGCAACAAACGGTGTATTTCTATCGCTGCTCGTTTAGTTTTTATTGCCGTTTCAAATATACTGGTCATTTTTGAAACACCCTGTACATGCTATAGCATGTTCTGTCTCTCACATTTACATCAGCCAGGCTGTGTCTGAACAGTGTTAAAGGCAGCACGAATCTGCTGCTCCAGTGCTTTAACAGCTGGAATAGGCTCTGTATACATGATACTTAAGAGATGACCACATAGCCAGAAATTACAATGGTTGAGATCCGGTGAATGAGCAAGCTGTGCAACTGGACCACTCCATCTGATCCATTGACCAGGAAAGACACGAATGAGATGCGTTTGCATGTTAACAGCGAAGTGGGCTGGAGAACCATCATGTAGCAGCTGCATAACCCTTAGTCATCAGTGGCACATCTTCCAGCATGGGAGGTAAAGTCACCTGCAAGAAACGCCGGTAGTTCTGGCCTGTTAGGGTATGCGGATGGAAGACTGGTCCCAAAATATGGTCACTTATTATCCGGCTGCACTGATGCTAGTAATTTGCTGTCACCATACCATGTGGGTTCTGCATACTATCCCACAGATGACTGTTATGAAAGCTGAAGATTAGACTCCGCGTAAAGGTGGCCTCATCGGTGAATACAATGGATGACGTAGGTCCCAGAATTGTGGTTGCCTGTTGAAGAAACCAGTGACAAAACTTCTCCCGATGTGGAAAGTCTGTCCCTAGTAAGCCCTGCACACACTGTAGGTGATAAGGATAGTAACAATTGTCATGGAGAACGTTCCATTCAGTCGACTGACCCACTCTGTACTGATGGGCCAACTGCCTGGTACTGACACATCGGTCACTTCCACAGTGTTAATCACATTTTTCTCCAAGTCTGCTGTCCATACATTTCGGGTACGCCCTTCATGATTTCCTGTTTCAGACATACTGCGAAACACTGTTGGAAACATTGAACACTGTGGTTGTTGTTCATGGGGATGTACCTCCTGATACACACTTGCTGCCCGTCACCCATTGCCATTTGCCTTTCCGTAAGTAAACACCATGTTGGCAAGCTGTTGATTCAAATAAAGAATCATTGTGTACAATGCTGTATCACATCCACTACAAGGTGTGTCAGCAAGAGAAATGAATTGGATGCAACATTACCAATTACTATGGTTGTATACATGGAAGAAGCCTGGCGATACTGACAGGTTTCAGATAGATTATATAATGGTAAGACAGATTTAGAAACCAGGTTTTAAATTGTAAGACATTTTTGGTTATGAACTGTAGATTAAAACTGAAGAAACTGCAAAAAGGTGGGAATTTATGGAGATGGGACCTGGATAAACTGACTAAACCAGAGGTTGTACTGAGTTTCAGGGAGAGCATAAGGGAACAATTGACAAGAATGGGGGAAAGAAATACAGTAGAACAACGATGGGTAGCTTTGAGGGATGAAGTAGTGAAGGCAGCAGGGGATGAAGTAGGTAAAAAGATGGGGGTTAGTAGAAATCCTTGGGTAACAAGAAATATTGAATTTAATTGATGAAAGGAGAAAATATAAAAATGCAGTAAATGAAGCAGACAAAAAGGTTCAAATGGCTGTGAGCACTATGGGACTTAACAGCTTAGGTCATCAGTCCCCTAGAACTTAGAACTACTTAAACCTAACTAACCTAAGGACATCACACACATCCATGCCCGAGGCAGGATTTGAACCTACGACCATAACAGTCCCGCGGGTCCGGACTGCAGCGCCTAGAACCGCACGGTCACCGCGGCCGGCAGACAAAAAAGGAATACAAACGTCTCAAAAATGAGATCGACAGGAAGTGCAAAATGGCTAAGTAGGGATGGCTAGAGGAAAAATGTAAGGATGTAGAGGCTTATCTCACTAGAGGTCAGATATACTGCCTACAGGAAAATTAAAGAGACCTTTGGAGAAAAGAGAGCCACTTGTATGAATATCAAGAGCTCAGATGGAAACCCAGTTCTAAGCAAAGAAGGGAAGGCAGAAAGGTGGAAGGAGTATATAGAGGGTCTATACAGGGGCGATGTTCTTGAGGACAATATTATGGAAATGGAACAGGATGTAGATGAAGATGAAATGGGAGACATGATACTGCGTGAAGAGTTTGATAGAGCACTGAAAGACCTAAGTCGAAACAAGGCCCCGGGAGTAAACATTCCATTAGAACTACTGACAGCTTTGGGAGAGCCAGTCGTGACAAAACTCTACCATCTGGTGAGCAAGATGTATGAGACAGGCGAAATACCCCTCAGACATCAAGAATATAATAATTCCAATCCCAAGGAAAGCAGGTGTTGACAGATGTGAAAATTACCGAACTATCAGTTTAATAAGTCACAGCTGCAAAATACTAACACGAATTCTTTACAGTCAAATAGAAAAAAAGATAAAGCCGACCTCGGAGAAGATCAGTTTGGATTCTGCAGTTATGTTGGAACACGTGAGGCAATACTCGCACTACGACTTATCTTAGAAGATAGATTAAGGAAGGCAAACCTACATTCCTAGCATTTGTAGACTTAGAGAAAGCTTTTGCCAATGTTGACTGGAATACTCTCTTTCAAATTCTGAAGGTGGCAGGGGAGCGAAAGGCTATTTACAATTTGTACAGAAACTAGATGGCAGTTATAAGAGTCGAGGGACATCAAAGGGAAGCAGTGGTTGGGAAGGGAGTGAGACAGGGTTGTAGCCTCTCCCCGGTGTTGTTCAATCTGTATATTGAGCAAGCAGTAAAGGAAACAAAAGAAAAATTTGGAGTAGGTATTAAAACCCATGGAGAAGAATTAAAAGCTTTAAGGTTCGCCAATGACATTGTAATTCTGTCAGAGACAGCAAAGGACTTGAAGAGCAGTTGAACGGAATGGACAGTGTCTTGAAAGGAGGATATAAGATGAACATCAACAAAAGCAAAACGAGGATAATGGAATGTAGTCGAATTAAATTGGGTGATGCTGAGGGAATTAGATTAGGAAATGAGACACTTAAAGTAGTAAAGGAGTTTTGCTATTTGGCGAGCAAAATAACTGATGATGGTTGAAGTAGAGAGGATATAAAAAGTAGACTGGCAATGGCAAGGAAAGCATTTCTGAAGAAGAGAAATTTGTTAACATCGAGTGTAGGTTTACGTGGCAGGAAGTTGTTTCTGAAAGTATTTGTATGGAGTGTAGCTATGTATGGAAGTGAAACATGGACGATAAATGGTTTGGACAAGAAGAGAATAGAAGCTTTCGAAATTTGGTGCTACAGAAGAATGCTGAAGATTGGATGGGTAGATCACATAACTAATGAGGAAGTATTGAAGAGGATTGGGGAGAAGAGAAGTTTGTGGCACAACTTGACTAGAAGAAGGGATCAGTTGGTAGGACATGTTCTGAGGCATCAAGTTATCAACAGTTTAGTATTGGAGAGCAACGTGGAGGGTAAAAACTGTAGAGGGAGACCAAGAGATGAATACACTAAGCAGATTCAGAAGGATGTAGGTTGCAGTAGGTACTGGGAGATGAAGAAGCTTGCACAGGATAGAGTAGCATGGAGAGCTGCATCAAACCAGTCTCAGGACTGAAGACCACAACAACAGCAACGAGAGGGTGCTAGGGCATGACATATGAGGAACAGTACCACCCTCTAGGAGGAAATCATGCCTGACTTTTTCCCTCTGTACCATTTATGTCCCTCCGTCATTTGATGTCACCAGAACGGACTTCCTTCACCTTATTGGGCAGTTACCTCCGCCATTTTTGCTACTCTGTGTCTTTGATGTGCATCATCCCCGTTGGTGTTCTCCCAGGACCTGTTAGAGAGGTGCCCTTTTTGCTAACCTTTTTAACCAACTTAACCTCTTCTGCCTTCTCACAGGAGCACCCACTTTCCTTTCCGACTTTTCAAACATCTATTCCCATTTGGACCTATCCTTTTGCACTGCCCAGCTTGCTCATTGTCTTGAGTGGTTCGTTCTTTCTGACACCTACTTCTCGTGTGCTATCCTCTACCTCATCCACGTGCATGCTCAAATGGCAACTTCCTAAGGTTGATTGGCAACTTTACTCCTCCCTGGCAACCTTCGAAGAACAAGATTTCCACAGTTGTGATGACCAGGAAGAATATCTCACAGACATTATCCTTACTGCTGCAAAACATTCCATCTCCCGCACTTTACTCTTTACCAAGTTGTGTCCCATTCCCTTGGTGGACTGAGGCATGCTGCGACGCAATTTGCGCTCGGAGACTTGCTCTCCGCGCCTTTAACAGTCCTCTTACAATGGAAAACTGCATTCATTAAAAACAGATGCGTGCAAAGTGTTGTTGTGTTCAAAAGAGCTAGCTGTATTTCATTCACTAGTTCTTTTAACAGTTCCACCCTTTCCTCTGTCATGTGCGACAACCTCTGGCGGCTCTCTGGGACCAAGATCCATTGCCCAATTTCCGGCTGACCGTAGCAGATAATGTTATCGTGAGCCCTATTGCTGTCTCGCAACATCTTGGGCCACCATTTTGCGGAAGTTTTGAGCTCTTCCCACTATCACCCTGGCTTCCTCCACTGGAAACAAGCAGAGGAGGCTCGGGAGATACCCTTCTTTTCTTCGAATCACGAGTGCTTCAGTGTCGCCTTTACTATGAGGGAGCTAGATCATGCTCTCAGTTACTCCCGATCCTTTGCCTCAGGGCCAGACGCCATCCTCATTCAGATGTTGCAGCACCTTTCTCTTGCTGGCAAGCACTTTCTGCTTAACACATACAACCGCATCTGGGCAGAGCGCACATTTCCCGGATGCTGGCGTGAAGCCACCGTCATACCCACACCTGAGCCTGATAAGGACAAAAACCTTCCTTCTAACTACTGCCTCATCTCTCTTACCAGCTGCATTTGCAAGGTGATGGAACGTATGATTCGTGCCCGGCTGGTATTGTGGCTAGTCTCGCAATTTACTGACAAAGCACAGTGTGGATTTAGAAAGTGGCGTTCTGCAGTTGACCATCTCGTTACTTTGTCCACCCATGTCATGAATGGTTTTCTGTGAAAATCCCAGACTGTGGCCGTGTTTTTTGATTCAAAGAAGGCCTACGACACCTGCTGGGTAACTGGTATCCTCCGTACTCTTTACATATGGGGCTTCTGTGGCAGTCTGTCCTGTTTCCTCAGGCATTTTTAAAAGATTGAGTTTTCAAGGTGTGTGTGGGTTCTGCCTTGTTGGACATCTTTATCCAGGAAAACGGTGTGCCTCAAGGTTCCGTCCTGAGTGTTGTCCTCTTTGCTATTGCCATTAACCCTTTAATGGCGTGTCATCTGCCAGGCATCTCCGGTTCCCTTTTTGTTGACAGTTTTGCCATCTATTAAAGTTCTTCATGGACCTGTCTCACTGAGCGGTGTCTTCAGCAATGTCTTGATCGTCTTTACTCCTGGAGCATCGACAATGGCTTTCAATTTTCACAGACAAAACCTTTTGTATGAATTTCTGGTGACACAAGATGGTTTATCCCATCATCTTTACATCTTGGGCCTGCTGCCCTTCCTTGTGTTGAAACTATGAAATTCCTGGGGCTCATGCTTGATAGGAACCACTCTTGGTCCTCCCATGTGTCTTACATGGCAGCCCGCTTTACGCGGTTCCTTAATGTCCTCCATGTCCTCAATGGTACTTACTGGGGTGCTGATCAAACCACCCTCCTATTTTTGTACCGGTCCCTTGTCCTTTTGAAACTAGACTATGGGTGCTGTGTTTATGCATCTGCACGCCCATCCATCTTACGCCGTCTCGACACTATCCACCATCGCGGCATCTGTCTGTCCACAGGCGCCTTTTACACTAGCCCAGTTGAGAGTCTGTTTGCTGAAGCTGCTCAACTACCACTGTCCTACCACTGTGACTTTCCCTCGGCAGGTATGCGTCCCGTTTGTCTGCCATGCGTGGCCACCCCTCCTATGCCTCCTCCTTTGATGATTCCTTTGATCATTAGTATGGGGCTTATCCCACTTCTCTGTTACCTCCTAGAGTCCGTTATCAGCTCTTGGAACGATGACTTCACACTACCTGCAACTTTCCTGGTGGGTGCGAACCCTTAGTGACCTTGACTTCATGAAGTGGCCCATGTTAACCTTGGCCTCAATTCACTTCCTAAGGATACTGCTCCAGCCTCCGTCTATCGCCTTCAGTTTCGTGACCTTCGCATGGAACTTCGCGATAATACCTTTGTATACACTGATGGCTCTCGGACTGACTTTGGGGTTGGGTGTGCCTTTGTCATTGGCACCTGTGTCTTTAGATTTCAGCTTGTGGCACAGTGCTCAGTATTTACAGCCGAGCTCTTCACCCTGTATCAGGCCACGGACATAGGCCACGGAGTATGTCCGGTGACACAACGTTTTCAATTGTTTCCTCTGCTCAGACTCACTCAGCGCCCTTCAAAGTCTGTGCACTTTACACCGCCCATCCTGTAGTGCAGCGGGTCCAGGAAAACTGTCACTTGCTCACTCTTGGTGGAGACAGTGTCATGTTTCTGTGGGTTCCTGGTCATGTCGGTCTGCCAGGAAACGAGGCTGCTGATGCTGCTGCCCAGGCTGCAGTCCTCGTACCTTAGCCCTTGAGTACCTATATTCCCTCCGATGATCTCTGTGTTGCTGTCCGTCAGGAGGTGGTGTCCCTTTGGCATCGCCAATGGTCCTCCCTTCACAGGCATAAGCTCTAGCTTTTTGAGAGTCTCCCAGCGGCTTGGATGACCACCTGTTGGTCCTCCTGCTGGGAGGAGATCATTTTAAGTAGGCTGGGTATTGGGCACTGCCTTTTTAGTGATCATCATTTGCTAAGTGGTGCAAACTCACCCATTGTGCCCAAGTTTTAACTGTCCACCATATTGTGATGGAATGCCGATTTTTGAACCGTTTACATTCCTGCTTGGGTTTGCTGTCCGATTTATCCGCCATTTTAGCAAATGACGTGTGGGCTGTCAACTGCGACAAAGCAATGTGGCGAAGGCCATTTAATTTTTAGTTTTGGATCTCCGTTTCTGTATGGTGTCTTTTTTTTTAGTCCTTTTTCCTCATGCCTGTTTTTAGCTGTCTTCTATTATGTTAATTGGGACTGATGTATAGTTTTTTTACTCCTGTCTGTCTTTGTGCTCTATAGTTTTGAGTTGGGCGCAAATGACTCCAGTTGTTTTTTGCACCTTAAAGCAAAACAAAATAAAAAGCAAGTGACAATATTCATGGTAATGACAAGGTACACGAAACGTGGTAAAACAGCACTGGCGAAGAGGAATAGTGGACAAAATTCGAAGTTGACTGCCAGAGACTGACAAGCATTCAGAAGGATTTTGACTACTGCAGCAGAAGTGACTGCAGAATTCAACATGCTTTTGGATGATACTGTGTTAACAAAAACAGTATGGCGGAGCTCCACAAGGCTAACATTCATGGAAGGGCTGCAGTTGCGAAACCCTTACTGATGGAAGCCAATGTAATGCTGCAAAAGAAAAGGCGCCGTGATCATAAAACCAGGACATTTGATGACTAGAGGAATGTGGCGTGGTCCGCTGAATCATCGTTTACGTTGTTTCCCTCAAACAGCTAGGTTTATTTATGGAGACCACCAAAAGAAGCATACAATCCACCCTGCCTACTTCCTACAGTCAAGTATAGGTGAGATTCTGTTAAGATTTGGTTGGCTATGTCATGGTATTCAGCTGGTCCTATTATTACCCTCACCACTGCCCAACATTGCCATATTCCAAGATGAGAATGCACCCATACATACAGTGAAAAAGGTTCAGGTATCATTTTTGGAGGATCATAATATCATCAGACACCTTCCTTGGCCATCACAATCGCCAGATCACAACATCACTGGAAAGTTAGGGGGAGTGTTAGAGCACAGACTGAGGACCAAATTTGCAGCACCAACATTGTTGAAGCAGTTGGTGCATATTTTGGTACATGAATGAGAGAAGCTACTCCACGAAGGGCTGCAGATGTTCTCAAAGCCAATTGTGGCCGAATTCCTTATTAATAAGTAAATATTGTGTAGGTGTCAGGTGTTCGCATTATTTTGCCAACCTCCTGTATATCAGTAAGTAGGTGTCAACATGCAGACCAGCCAGGAGATGGGCTTTTCCTCTCTTAGAATTATTAAGAAGTAGAGGTGGAACTTTCCATGTAACAGGTTTTATGAATAGCAGTAGTAAATGCACCCCGTATGGCAGACTATTCACATGAGAGTAATTTTTCTTTAAATGGTGATGCTATCTCTGAAAACAGAATATTTTTTAACTAGACCTTTAAAAGTTTCATAATTAGTACAATGAGAATTCTCTATTTCAGCATATAATGTTACTTTTATGTAAATCAGCACACGTAACAGAAGCTAGGATTTCCTCCCCAAGGGACACCACCTTTTCGTAGGCACCTTTTGTGCCGGGTGGGGAGGATTGCGCGCTTCGATGAAGCTTGGGTCTAGCCCAGCGTTGTATTTCTTGTCCACTGAATTTATAGCTGGAGGGGCCTTAGCTGAGTTGCCAGACTAAGTGTGTCCCGTGTACACTGAAAGTTTTGATACAAATTTGTCTTGGAATGAGAATTTGGTCCTTACAATGCTGTGTTAATGTTGTTGTAGATTAATGCATCATAGGCGTAAAAAATATGATTATTTGTATTAATTTTAAATTATGCTGGAGTAAATTGTCAGGTAGCTTAGAAGAACCAAGACTTTTTAAGGAAGTTCAGAATAGTAAATACTGTGGATTGATGCCAGAGCTATTGGAAACTTACCGATATAAATTACTGCAGGATAAAGGTGTTAAATGAACAGAAGATAATGCAAAAATTTTGGTCATTGCTATAAAGGATGTAAAATAAAGTTGTCAGTTTGCATGTGGCTATCAGTTGGTGGTAACCTGGAAGGGTGGTGTTAGTTTGGATTGTACTGGTTGATAGTCATTTCTAAAGCGCCACGAGAAGAAATTTTATGTAAGGATTTGCATTTATTGCCAATTTTTTTCATCTCTCTCTCTCTCTCTCTCTCTCTCTCTCTCTCTCCTCTCTCCCTCTCAATCAAATAAAGAGTTTTGCAATATGTATATTGTAAATTTCAAAAAGTTTTTAGTAATCTAAGGGGAGTAGATGTTATTTTATTAGTTCACCAAAATGTTCTTAGTTTTTTTCTTTTTTTTCACATGTGTGTTTATGCTTGGAAAGTAGTGTAGTTTGGTGCTGTACATTAGAAAGCTTACACTACTACTCCATTTCACTTTATAGTCTTACTTATTCATGGCCACCATGGCTCTAAACTATACTTGAAAGTTTTGTATCCCCTCTATCTCCCAGCCTTAACCACACTTTCATTTGGAAACAAAATTTAATGTTCGCACTGTGTTAACTTCTATGAAAATATTCAGTTTAGTGCTAACCCTTCATTGTGGCATGTTTTGTCTATTATAATTTGCTTTTCTTCATCTAGCTCCTACTCCCATGCATCTTAAGTCTTCTACATTCTGTTAAAGTATTTATCCTTCCTTTTCATGGACCTGCTTTACCATGAGTTGCGTGGTATTTATTTGGTGATCTATTCCATGCTTAAAGTATTCGCATCATATGTGTTGAAGTGATTACACGATAATTTTAGTTAGTGAAAAAATAATGATGCCTCCCTTGTTCATATAACATATCTGCTTGTTACCTTTTTTCCCAGTCAACAGAACAAAATCCGAAAATCTTAAATGACCTTGAGAACACACACACAAGAAAGTCTCTAGTAGCGAATAAAACATGTGGTTTGGCAGTTGCTTGATATGTATTTTTTGAGATCTGCTTTTGTTGTGGTATCAGCAAGGCAGCTCCCCACACACGTGATTCCCAGCTTCTACAGTGACATGTGCTATTACCTCATTCTGTGTAGTAATTTCCACAAACTATTTCTCTGGTCTTCAGGTATTTTGTTTCTGAATTAGGTCATTCATTGTGTGCCATGTGAAACTAAAATGTAGAATCTTTTCTCTCTTTCTTTACTGTTCTCTGCATTTTCTAAATAGTAAGGGCCCAGTTCTCATCCATAGGCTTAAAAAGTATGTTGTCCTGTGAACTGTGCTGAAATTTAATGTACCGTACCAACTGTGACAAATGTAAATGTGTTATTACCATTCCAGTTTTAGTTGCTCTGTCCCAGTCACATTGGCAAGTGTATTGATTAGAGTGTTTTGTGTTTAAATTTTTTCCCTTGCAAATCTTTCCACACATGGTAGGTATGTCATTTTCCTATTGTGTTTCCACTGAAGCCACATGGAGAAGATCCATTTACATTGAAAAAGCTATTAATTTGTTCATTTCACCTGAGAAAACAAATATGTAATTTTTTGCATGTGAAAGAATTCAATTAGGAAAATGCTTTAATATTCACATTTTGGATATTCCCAATTAAGTTGCAGAGAGAGCAGCAGTTGCATTACTTTTTCGTGAAATTGTCAGATTATCAAACAGAAGTATGTGTCCTTATCCACACACAAGCCAGAACATTGACGCCGACTTGCTATCAATATAAACCCATTCATGTGATAGCAGCATCACCTGGTGAGGATTGACTGGTAGTCACACACATGCACGATGCATGTAATGTCAGTGAACATACTGTCTGTGTGTTGAATGGGGAAGTGCACAATTTATCTGAGTTTGGTTGAGCACAGATTACGATGAGCTGGAGGCTTGGCATGAGATTTTTGGAAACTGTAGGACTTCTCGCATGTTGGAGGAGTGCTGTGGTGTCTCTCTTCAACACGTGAAACCACGTTCAGACATTGTGTGGTTGGGTGGCCACCCCCTATTACAGATGCCGGACATTGTAGACTCGGCAGACAGGTAAAACAGGACAGGTGGCGAACTATTTATTTATTGATTGATTTATTTGACCTGGCAAGATTAGGGCCATCAGGTCCTCTCTTACATCTAACCAGGCATTCTACTTATTTTACATTCATATGTCTTATTAGGCATGTTAAACTACATCTAGTACAAAAAGTGAAATAAACTGTTACAAAGGCACACTTGGAAAAAAGTAAATACATATAGAGTTTAAATTTGTAGATGATAACTACTGTTATAATTAGACATTATGAAGGTGACAGATTTTAGATAGGAGTGCTAGCAGCAGGGAGTATGAGGGAGACTGACGGTGAAGGGAGGAGAAGAATAGAGACATAATGAAACATAATTAAGGAAATATAAAGGAAAAGTAGATTGTGTGGCTAGTAGAGATAGATGAAGAGGAAGAAGTGAAAGGAGCAAGATAGGAGACACTAGCTTTGATATTTGACAGAGGAGAGGATTGTCCTTGTACATTAATTTTGTTGAAAACGTTATGAGGATGATCGTAGGAAATGCCTCAACTTCTTCTTAAAAACAGCAGGGGATAGAATTTTGCGGAAGGTAATGGGCAGTTTGTTCTAGATGCGGACAGCGGCAACTGAGAAGGAATTTGCAAAAGTTTTGTGTATGGGCACAGTTAGGATACCAAATAAGAGTGACCTTGTGTTTCGATTATGATAGCATGAAAGGTGTTTAATCTCTGAAGCAAGGTACTGCGGTGCTTGTGCGACAAGGAGTCGGTGAAGTAGACATAAAGCATGGTAGTCATGCAATTTGTCTGGCCACAGCCACTCTAGTTGGGAGCATGAAGCACTAACATGATCATATCAGCGAATGCTGCAGGTGTAACGCACACAGGCATTCGTGGTTAGATCTAGCACTGTTAAGGGTGCATCCTCAGTTGCGAGGCTACGACGTTCTGTAGTTCGGTACTACAACAAGAATGTTGTCAGTGGTAAAGTTGGAAGTAAGGGACCACTAGGTAAGTGACAGACGTGACATGGGATCATAAGACAATGAAACAGATGTGAAAAGGGCAACAATTTGTTAAGCCAATGCTACAGACTGGTAACTGGTAGTGTTGTACTAGAAGCTCACACTGACAAACATTTATCCTGAGTTTGACACAATAAATAATGTGATTCCCAAGGGTTTTTTGCAGACGCCAATTTTACTGTTAACATCAGCCTACAATGGATTGAGATTTTCGATGTACAGGTGAACTACTGCACATCGTAGTTTCATGATCGGTTGAAGGCTATCATTGCGTTACCTGAGGATTTACCCGTAATGGTGTGAAACCGGCAGTGTTCTCAATAAAGGACTTGGAAACGGCTAAAGCAGCATGAGTTGCCATCATTCAGTGTAAATCCCATTTATTCATTACATGTTTTGAATGAAAAATGGTTTTGAAGATTCTTAAATATTAATTCTTTAGCTGTGGCTGTGTTATGCATAAAACGGCATGTGAAAATAAAGTATTTATACTGTTCGCTCACAGTTTCCTTTCTCTTTCTGTGGTGTGATACGAACTGGATAAATAGTGCTGACTATGTATATGATGTGTTACAGTTTTGCAGAACTGATTTCTTGTTGCAAAATACCATACTCCACTAGTTTGTTGATATTGTAGTACTGGTACTTACAAAAATTAAAATAATTCTCTCTCTCTCTCTCTCTCTCTCTCTCTCTCTCTCTCTCTCTCTCTCTCTCTCTCCACCTCCCTCTGTGTGTGTGTGTATGTGTGTGTGTGTGTGTGTGTGTGTGTGTGTGCGTGCGTGTGCGTGTGTGTGTGTGTGTGTGTGTGTGTGTGTGTGTGTGCACATAAGGGAGAGGAGAGAGAGAGAGAGAGAGAGAGAGAGAGAGAGAGAGAGAGAGAGAGCAATTACAGTTACTTAACTATGTGGGTTGATTGTCACTACAGGAATCTATTGCAGTTGATGATTTGTATGAACTGTGTTTAACTGATATAGTTGCTTGTAAACTCTGTGCACATTACTTACTGAGCTTTTTATTAGCTGTTGGAATGGAGATCAGAGTTGCTGTGTCATCTAGCCTGTAATACCTGCTGGAAGTCTTGGCTTGTTCCTGTAAAAATTAGCTGAGGTGTTACCTGTCATAATGATGCTTCCCTTAGCTTAGATGGTAAGTTAAATCTTCTCATAAATAAGTGTTCTTGTAGATCTGTCAAGCAGAAGAAAAGTCTAGGCACAATGCCAAACTTTCTTAATTCAGTGTGGCCAAAACAGAAAAGACACTATGGGACCAGAAGTTCATTTTAAGTTGACAGTTTTTGAATAAGAGTAGTGGAAGCATTCTAACAGTTCTCACAAGCCAGTATGGTGCATATAGTGAAAAAAATGTAGTTTAGATTATTTTGAAGAGGGGAAAAGTGCTGGAAAGAATGAAATAACTGATTATATTATCATATTTTGTTGTGGTTAATGAATGAACTTAGCATTTGTCCATAAAAAAAAAAAAAAAAAAAAAAACAAAAAAAAAAAGAGGGGGCGACAGAACTTACTTTTCATCCATGTTGTAATAGTTTTCATTGTCCACCATCATGTGATATGTCAAAAAGTTCCTGTGAAAAGATATTGTTATGTATATGCCCAGATTGGTCGAATTTTGTCCCTATGGTTATTAAGTGACATGTAAGTACAAGGAAATTCGATCATTGTTCTTGGAACCTTTTTAAGAAAGCTGTACACTATGACTATGTTTTCTTATAATGTTTCATGATTCAATGTAGTTAGGTTTTTTATTGTAATGCACTTGCTGTAGGGATTAGGAATTACAGTGAAACATGTAGCTCTTTCTTTATTGCTACCCCATCTGCTCACTCTCTCCCCTCCCTATATCTCGCATCTCTCTCCCCTCCCTCTGTCTCGCGTCTCTCTCCCCTCCCTCACCCTCTGTCTCGCGTCTCTCTCCCCTCCCTCACCCTCTGTCTCGCGTCTCTCTCCCCTCCCTCTCCCTCTGTCTCGCGTCTCTCTCCCCTCCCTCTCCCTCTGTCTCGCGTCTCTCTCCCCTCCCTCTCCCTCTGTCTCGCGTCTCTCTCCCCTCCCTCTCCCTCTGTCTCGCGTCTCTCTCCCCTCCCTCTCCCTCTGTCTCGCGTCTCTCTCCCCTCCCTCTCCCTCTGTCTCGCGTCTCTCTCCCCTCCCTCTCCCTCTGTCTCGCGTCTCTCTCCCCTCCCTCTCCCTCTGTCTCGCGTCTCTCTCCCCTCCCTCTCCCTCTGTCTCGCGTCTCTCTCCCCTCCCTCTCCCTCTGTCTCGCGTCTCTCTCCCCTCCCTCTCCCTCTGTCTCGCGTCTCTCTCCCCTCCCTCTCCCTCCGTCTCGCGTCTCTCTCCCCTCCCTCTCCCTCCGTCTCGCGTCTCTCTCCCCTCCCTCTCCCTCCGTCTCGCGTCTCTCTCCCCTCACCCTCCCTCCGTCTCGCGTCTCTCTCCCCTCACCCTCCCTCCGTCTCGCGTCTCTCTCCCCTCACCCTCCCTCCGTCTCGCGTCTCTCTCCCCTCACCCTCCCTCCGTCTCGCGTCTCTCTCCCCTCACCCTCCCTCCGTCTCGCGTCTCTCTCCCCTCACCCTCCCTCCGTCTCGCGTCTCTCTCCCCTCACTCTCCCTCCGTCTCGCGTCTCTCCCCCCTCCCCCTCCCCCTCCCCCCGTCTCGCCTCTCTCTTCCCTCCGCCTCCCCCTCCCCCCGCCTCTGGGCTCGAAAGGTTTGTGTGTTCAAGTGAACGTGCTTGTAGCAAATGGATATTGAATGTCATAAGTTCTCGAAATAGTGTCACACTGTAATATTGTTCAGCACAAGTATTCTGTACCCAAATTTGTGTGTTTTGGTGATTGATTGACTCACTTGTATGAAAAGGATTTTTCAAATTAATGATCTAGAATATTGCTTTACCAGTGCTGTGTTTTCTTCTGCTGTTATGGTAAATGCCCATAGGAGTTTGGATCTGCATGATTTCATTTATAAGTTCCTTTCAGCATAGCTTTAAAAATTTGGGAATTGGATATTCAGAGATGGGGGCTTGTGTAGGCTTTTTCTTAAAACATCTGAGACATATCCCCAATACTTCGTCGAAAAAATTTGTCTTTCATATCTACACTCTTAGCCTTGGGACTGTTTAATCGTTTTAGAAGAGGATAGGTTCACGATTTAACCTCCTTTGAAAAGCTTGTTTTTGTGAATCTGAGAGTGCAAAAGCCTTGTACTAAGAGCAGTGATGTTGAGTGTGCTTGTGAAACTGAAGGCACCGCTGTGTATTAGAGCAAATTAAAATGACAGGGCGAATTTCTTAGCCCTTATTAAACTTGGGGATGCTGGTGTTGACATCTGAAGTGTGGATACTGTAGAATGCACATCGGGAAGAATATGTATTTCATTTGGATAGCTCTGACTTCGTTGTAATCAAGTATGCATATTATTAATAAAATGTAATTTGAGTAAACTGTTTAGTCTTTGGTAATAATGTACTGTTGTATACTCACTGGTATGCTTAAGCTAGCATCTGCGATATGTGATCATCTCACCTTTGATGTGTTGCAAATGTTTGATGTACAAGAATTGTGATTAACAAGATTTCACATTTGTGAGAATGTTCAACATGCCTCCTCCTTTATAGTTATAAATGTGCCAGTAATAGGCTACAATGAAAAATAGTTACTTGACTAGATTTGTCATTCAGTTTAAACATTCTGAATAGTGAGCAACTCACTTCTCAATAGAGTGTCAGTGTAGTTTTGAAGTATGTCTTTTTGAGGCTATTGTACTAACATATTCCTTCAAGCAGTGCAGTTTATCTTTTAGAAAATAATTCAGAAATCTCCTTATTCAATAAGAAAGCATTTTTATGTTACAAGGAAGGCCGTGACCATTGAATAAACAACTTCTTATTTGTCAGTTACTGATTCTGGACAGCAAAATAAAATCTTGTTCATGACACTTTAGTTGTGGTCTTCTTTAAACATTTTAATACAGTAACTTTTGTAAATTGATGCTCAGTGATGCTGCAAGTGACATACAGGCTCATTGGTAGCCTGAGAACATAGCCATTCAGAACATAGTTAATAAAAGTGCACAGTTATCCCCTCCTGTTTTTGTACAGGGAGGCAAAGGTAAATCAAATGTGACTATCTGCAATAGGCTGACAAATATTTAGTGCGATGCTGCAAATATGAGCCCAATGTTGCAGTTAAACTTGCTTTAAACTGCTGCACCAAGACGTGAAAAAGTCTTGGTGAACGAGCATTTGTGATGTAAACAGCAGCCGTGTATGAGACAACAGCAACTGGTTGTGATCGGTTTTTATTTGGAAGTGCTTACTAATGTTACTCTGGTTGTCAGTCTTTCAGTATACATTCAAAGTAAATTTGTGTGCCTTCCATATAGGTGCTTGCTGTGCAGGGCCTGGCAGTGAAGGGATGTATATACTGTGGTCACTAAATTTGTTCCCACAATACTTGTAAAAGAAATCTTACAAAGTCAATCCAAGTCAGCAGAGATTGGAGACAATGACTCCATAAACTTTGGACTGCACACAGTATGTGAAACTGTCACAGTTTTATTCTCGCTCCCTTCCTGCCTGATGAAAGCAGATAATGAATATATTATTTAAATTTCCTGCATGGCATGTCGTTGGATTTTTAGGTTCTTCCATTTTTGTGAAAATTTACACTCTTACTAGTGACATATGCTGTACCCCAGAACTACTTAACGAGCCAGTGGATGACATTAAAAGACATAAAGTGTTTGAAGAACTGTATTAGCTTGTATATTTTGATAGATTAAAAAGTTCCTAACAGACTGTGATTTGAAAATCTTGTTTGCATGGTGCTCCACAATGTAAGTATTTGTTAAAAGACAACTGGTTGACACCATGAGTTGCATGTAAAATATTTAATTTCCAGGCCAGTATTTCTGCCTAGAGCCAGTTGTTAGTGGCATTTGATACTGAAGGCAAAAAAAAAAAAAAAAAAAAAAGAAAGCATATTGATATGTAGAAACCGCGACATTTGTATTCAGAACTATACAAGTAGAAGTTTGCTTACATTTATGTAACTATATCAAATGATGTCAAAACTGATGTTGATCTGGAAAAACCTGTGCATATTTAAAAACTGATTATAACCATTCCTGTGTGATTACAATATGATATAACATCTGTCGTGACTCGCAGTACACAGGTTGGTGTGTGTACTTTCTAATGCCAGTGAATCCAATCTCTTAGCATTTAGTGTTCATATAAGAACACTGTTAATGACAACACTGAAAATGACAATTCTTCACTGGATGGAGGAAGGTAGATAATATTGAACATCCTAGAAGAAATTGAGTTATTCGCTATGATGAAGCACTATGACAGTATCCTTGGTGAACAGACAGTTAGAAATAAGATGTGTATACAGAACTTTTCCGTATTTAATGAAATAGGTTCAGATTAGAGTTCTTTCTGTTTCCTTCATGTAAAATTGACTAATTTGACATGCATTTGGTTCAGCATTAGATACAGGTCCAAGTTGACAACCTCTTTATGTAGTAGATACATCTTACTAATTATTTTGTTTGTGACAATTCTTATCTCTCTCTATATATTCTACCCTTGTGCATTAATAGTCCAAGACTGGTATTTAATATGTATTTGAGTGCATGCCACAGATGCATCTAGATATTTCAGGGGTAACAAGTGCAGTGTGATGTATGTTTGTACTGTCTGTGTTCTTGAATAGTTTATGGTTGCCATGGATTACCAGTGTTACCTTCTTAGATGTGAAACCAGTTACTAAAGTAACCATTGCCCAGATATCTTGGCTTCAGACTCCTTTTCCTCTGTTGCAATGCTTGTGACAGCCTGAAAAGTTAGTTAGAAAACCTGCAGCTACTCAATGTTCTTGAACTCTTCTTGTTTGCATTATGTAAAACTCACATTACAATGTGTACATTGCATTTAACAGTTGCTTACAACTTCAAGCTGTACAGCATTAGCAATTACAATGTCTGTTGCCTTTGTGTACTTGGATGCCCTTTGTCCACCCCATTTTTTAGATACCCCATGTTCACACAGATTTTGGGATATGTACAAAGTATCCCAACCAGAAAATTACTTCGTAACCCCTTATTTTACATTGAACTAGTCTCTAAGCCTTGAGTGATCTTGAGTCATCCTAGCTTTGTTTCAAACTCGTGTGTGTTCATTGGGCTTACTTAAGTCATGGATTTAACTAGACTTCCGGCAAGAAAAATTCTATTTTCACTTTAATGTTCTTAATCCATCTGATTCTCTTTTAATTTTATTATCAGGAATGTGTTTGCTGTAGGCACGTGAGATTGTCTATCGAGTACATTCCATGTTCAACTACTAGCTGTTATTCATGAGACAGTAAATGATTCTTTGGTACTAATCCTGGTATCCAGGTTGTTTAAAGCCACTAAGTCCCTCAGAAAGGCAGAAAAAAGTAATTACATTAAAGTAAAGCTCATCCCATAAGGACATTTACACAACCAATCATGTAATTCAGTACTTCTGTCAAAAACTTACAAAATCATTGTTACGAACACTTAATGTAGCTTACAATAAGGTACTACATCAGGGTATGCAAATTTCATCAAATGCGGAAGTATGTTCTAAATTTGTACCCTTTGTACAGGATATAAGAACTACCCTTCTTTATGCTAAAGTTGTAAGTGTCCAAGTCTTAATGTGCATGAAGTCAGTTACATAACCAACAATTGAGGATTTACAGGTCAAAAGGAACTTATAACTCTTTGTTGCTCCTTACCTGATACTAATGTCCCTGTGCTTTATGTAGACAGCTTAGCACATGCAAACACATCCTTGTTCATTCATTTGACCAAACAAGTAACTTCAAGGAGCTGCTCTACCCAGGTAAATCCTTCTGCCTTACTATCTTGGAGCAATTTTATCATCATCCTACCTTCGAGAGACTATTGAATGCACCGCTTAACGAGAAAAGTACATTCAGCACAATCCTATATTGTTAATGGCAGTATTGTACCACTGTCTCCGCCGCTCTTCGGTGTTTTCTTGCTTGGCTACCGTGGTGCCACATTTTTTTGCAGCATCTTTTCCTTTCCATGCTGCATGTCTATCATCTTACTGTTCTTTCTCCCCTCCCTTGGGAAACATGTCTGGGCTGTATTTTTTGATAGTATAAGAATACTCTCCACTGTTTGTCTTTCAATTTTTCTTTCGTCGTTCACCTTCTCCTATCATTCCTATGCTTCGGTATGTGAGGTTCCTCTTTTTATTCTTCATTCCTGTGTGCTCCGGAAGGTTGGCGCACACGTTTGACGTGTAACATGTGACTGAGTAATGCATAATTCCCAGTCCCGGGTTGACAGGTAAGGTTCACACATACCCTCTGGTACAGGTCAGACCCAGGGAGGTGTTGATTGTCTGAGCTACTATCTTCACAGGAATTGCTTATTGGTCCCTCTGTCAGGTGTTAGGGAGATGTGACCTGAGGTGTGAACAATCACCAAAGGCGAGTGCACATCCTTGTGAAGGTGGCCCCCAGTTGGAAGGAGCGCACAGTCAGAAGCTGGCAATCGTGGGAGATTTTCTCACAGTGAGATAATCATCTTCAAAGTCAATGGCTACGAAACGTAAACAAAATAAGGCTAACGATTCGAAGACCCTCCCAGCAGAACCACGGCTCCTCATGGTTTCATGTACTGAAATGGGAGGTCAGTCCTTTCCTACGGTAAATCTGTTTATTATTCAGAAAGGTGTTGATGCAATTGCTGGCCTTGCAAAATCCTGCTCTTGTTTACGCAGTGGCACTTCATTTTTGGAGACTACTTCAGATTCTCAAGCACAATAACTGCTTGCAGCATCGCCCCTCCATGGCTATACTGTTAGTGTCGAGGCCCATAGAATGCTGAATCCTTTCGGTAGTGTTGTTTATACTGCGCTGCTTGATTGTCTGACTGAGGCAGAAATCCAAATGTACCTCTCTGATCAGGGTGTTGTAGCAGTCCAGTGGGTGATGAAAAAAGTAGATGCATACTTTCTCATGTCTAATAGAATGGTTCTTCTGTCAAAGGTCAAAGCAGGCTATGGTGTTATCGCAGTTAGACCATTTATTCCGAACCCGATGCCCTGTCACCAGTGTTGTCATTACAGCCACACTCAGTCCTGTTGACACCCAGCCAAATGTGTAACATGTGGTAGGGATGCTCACATAGACAATTGTTCGCCTCCTTCTCCCTACTGTATCAACTGCAATGGAAACGATGCCGCCCCCTCCTGCAATTGCCCCATGTATCTCAATGACTGGTCTGTCCGGGAGATCTGGGTGAAGAGAAAAGTGCCTTACCCTGTCACTCGCAAGTTGTTGGCTAATTGGAAACCCTGCATTCTACCATCTGGCACCTACAGTACTTTTATTGCTACATCTCACTCCACAACATGGAACCTCAAATTCAGCACAGCATTTGTGAAATCGCCCAGCTTCATGGTAGCGTCCCTGTCTCCTCCTCCAGCTATGCAACATGCCACCAAGTTTTTGCCTCGCAGGGCAAAGTCACCAGTTACACAATCGAAAGGCCAGAGGAATACTTCCATGAAGACTTCCTAAGTCCCTCCAGCCAACCAACATCTGAGTCTTCCTCTGCCAACCGGAAAGGTTCCAAAAAGTCAAACAAAAGCAAATGGTCTTCTCCTTTGCTGACTCGGAGATCCTCTTTGACGGTGTTGCCACATGATACTCTCGCCCAGCTGACCTCCGCATTGCCGCTGCGCACCACCAACCATTTTTCTGCCCTGGACTCTGCGGGGCGACAAAAGGAAAATGCCAATGCTTCTGTAGACCTCATGGAGCATGATCCTCTTGTCTCTGTGCCCTGTAGCAGCGAGTCTTCGAAGGCTGGTGCTCGGCAGCTGCCGAAGTGACACCCCTTCACTTTTTCCTCATCATGGCTGTCCTCCAATGGAACATTTGCGATCTTCAATCCAACAAAGAGTATTTACGGGCTGCTCTTAGAATCGCAGTGCCCACTTGTTCTGCCTTCAGGAAACAAAATTGCATCCTCACGTTCGCTTTGAGCTCTCGCATTTCTTCCCGGACCGTTTTGACCTTCTTGCTGAGAACTGCATTCCGTCTCATATTGGATGGTGTTCATAGTCAACCCATCTCCCTGACTACCCGCCTTCAAGCTGTTGCAGTTCGCCATTTCCTTCTTCACGTCACCTTTTCCCTTTGTACCGTTCACATCCCTCCATCACACGGTATCACCAGGGAAGACTTCGTCCAGCTTATTGGGCAGCTATCTCACCCCTTTCTGCTGCTCGGTGATTTTAATGTGGACCCTCCCCTTTGGTGTTCTCCAGAACTTGCCCGAGAGGTGTCATCTTGGCTGACCGTCTCAATCAATTTAACGTCTTCTGCCTTAACACAGGAGCACTCACGTTCCTTTCAGACCGCATGCACACCTATTCCCATTTGGACCTATCCTTCTGCACTGTCCAGCTTGCCCATCGTCTCTAGTTGTCGTTCACGTCTAACACATACTCTAGTAACCATTTCCCGTGTGCTATCAGTTTGTTGACTCCTATGCCACCTATGTGCACGCCCAAATGGCAGCATACAAAGACTGAATGGAGGCCTTACTCCTCCCTGGCAACGTTTGACGAACATAATTTCCCCAGCTGTGATGACCAGGTAGAATTTCTTACAAATGTTATCCTTACTGTTGCAGAATGTTCCAGTCCTCACACTTCCTCTGTACCACACTGTGTCCCATTTGGTGGACTGAGGCATGCCGCGATGCAATTAGCAAGCTCCAACATGCTCTCTGCATTTGTAAATGTTATCCTCTGACGGAAAAATGTATTCATTATAAACGTTTGCATGCACAATGTCATCACATTCTTTGTAATAGCAAAAAAGCTAGCTGGATTTCATTAAATACAGATAAGTTCCGTATACACATCTTATTTCTAACTGTCTGTTCATCAAGGATACTGTCATAGTGAATAAATCAATTTCTTGTAGGATGTTCAAAATTATCTACCTTTCTCCATCCAGTGAAGAATGGTCATTTTTAGTGTTGTCATTAACAGTGCTCTTATATGAACACTAAATAATCAGAGATTGGATTCACTGGCATTAGAAAGTACACACACCAACCTGTGTACTGCGAGGCATGACAGATTATTTCCATAAATGCAAAGCTTCGGCACTACAATACTGTCATTAAACCCAGAATCCCTTCATGCATCAGAATGCCTTTCGTTAAATACAGCCAAACAATCAGGTGAAATAGAAAAGAATGAAAGGAAAATCTTGGGATCAAACTATCACGATCAGAAATGAAAATTAATAAGTAATAGAGAAGTTTGTGAAAAATAGAGCAAATATCAGACAAGGTGAAGAAAAGAAGAGTTGCATTCTATGGAAATTTAAGAAGGCTAGATGACAACAGGATAATAAAAGGAATTTTTAACATCTTTGACAGAACCTGAAAAAGATCAGTGACATAGATTTAAAAAGTTAAAACACATCTGAAGGAAATGGAAATAATGGGGAAAGAAATAGAAGAAAGGTTTCAAGGGCTTCCAGAAGAAAACAAAGAAAAAGACAGGTGCAATATGGACAGAAGAAAGAAGAGAAAAACATACAGAAAGACTGAAAAGTTAATCAAAAGAAAGGAGAAAAGGAAGAATATGTAAGTCATTTCATGTGTTCCTTAATAGGCCAAACCAATTTTAAAAAAATAAGTGAGCTGGTCTAGCACTAGTACGTAATTATATCTACACTGGTTAATGGCTGATAAGGTAAGAAATGCAGAGGGATCAGAGAAAGAATGAAAGTCACCTAAAACATTTGATGGGCAAAATAAAAAGTAGTTTGTCTAAGTGTTTACTGTCTCTGCTGATACTTAGAGAGTGCTTGATATTTATATTAGCTATACTTGATCAAAATGCTACACAATGCAACTAGATTACTTTCCGAGGAGAAACTATCTCACATAATTTTACTTTAACTTCCTTGGACTACCTTAGCACAACTGCTTAAAAAGATGTACACCACAAGAACATAATTCATTCTACCTTCTTTATATGCTGACAAGAGGGTAACAGGCTACAACCTTGTCTCTCTCAGTCTCTTTATCGCAAGTAAATTTGAATGACAATTGTATAAACGGAGGATATCAAATAATATCTATTCAGATAGAGCAGCACAAACCGATCACTGTGCAACAAAGACATGACCTTTCTCAACTTCACCAAGGAGAATTTTTAGCATAGCGAATATTAACAATCATTTAAACACACAAACCGATCACTGTGCAACAAAGACATGACCTTTCACAACTTCACCAAGGAGAATTTTTAGCATAGCGAGTATTAACAATCATTTAAACATACAATTAACAATTGTAAATGCAACCAACCAGTAAAACCAAATGTGAGGAAAATTAAAAGACCTACAGTATTGCCAACACCGCTACGTGACTTCCAGCCCCCTTTATAAAGTAAAATACATAGTCTATTAAAATATCTATTCAGCCACTGTTACAGGTGATAGACGTTAGCATCGTCACATTCCCCAGAAGAGACAGAGGGTAAATATCGGAATTAAGTGATGAGTTAACATCAATAGTCCGATTAGAATTACTTTGTGGTTGAAACTCCAGGCACTGTAACTGGTTTCCCACAATCACAGTGTTCAGTGTCACACCAAAACCCAATTAATCATTGTTAATGGCTCACCAGAGTCGTAAATAAAACCATCTTAAGCAGTGTAAGAGGGTAGTGCAACAGTTAGCATATAAACCTGACTTGTAGAATGTCATAGGTTTGAATCTCATGAAATATAGGAAATTTTCTTTTTCTAAATCTTATCAAAAGACTCTGAATATTATTTTCTGTCGACTAATTGGTTTAAACATAATTTTTTATTACTAATAGTTTTCTGTATCATTTTTATTGTTGTACTGGCTTTTTTTATTTGCTCTTATTTTCCTTCTTGTCATTCTTTATTCTCTTGGTATCTGCTAGTGTTACTACAACATGCAAAAACAGGACTGCTCATCAGTTGGTAATGCAGCAGGTCGTGTAGCTAGTGCAAGTAGAGTTGCAGGTAACCAATGGGAATGAGAAATTACAGTTTGCTTGTAGATGTGAACAAAGTGATCCCAATTTTAGTTTTGCTGCAGACTGTTGATTGCTGTTTTCTCGGATACATTGCAGATCACAACATTGTGGTTGGTTAATTTGAATTGAGGGCTACAAATTGCGTCAGTGGCAGCAGTTCAATTATTGGAGACTTAAAATCACCTGTCGACACAGCATCTCCCATTTCTCAGCATCTCCCATTTCTCAGTCATACCTCTGCATTACATTTTAACGTGTATCATTAACTCACCGGCCATATTTATGTGTCACCTAGAACCTCTTGTAACAGTACCACTCCCTCTTCCAACCTCTGACAGGTCTCGGGACCAAGATCCATTTCCAAAAATCTGGCCTGTCAGCAGCAGAAAATGTCTTCATGGACCCTATTGCTATCGCCAATGCCTTGGGCTGCCATTTAATGGCGATTTCCATCTCCTGCCACTATCGTCCTGCCTTCCAACATTGGAAACGAGGGGAGGCAGCTCGGGCAATACCCTTATCTTCTCAGAATCGTGAGTACTAGAATGCTGTCTTCACTATGAGGGAGCGAGATCATGGTCTTACTTCATTCCACTGCTTTGGCCCAAGGGTGGACGATGTTCACATACAGATGTTGCAGCGCCTTTCTCTTGCGAGGAAGCACTTTCTGCTCCATATGTACAACCACATCTGGGCAGAGGGCATGTTTCAGAGATGCTAGTGTGAAGCACTGTAATATGTACACCTAAGCCTGGTAAGGATAAACACCTTCCTTCTAGCTACCACCCCATTTCTCTCACCAGCTGTGTTTGCGAGGTGATGGAACGTATGATTCATGCCCGGCTGGTATGGTGGCTTGAGCCTCGCAATTTACTAACCACTGCACAGTGTGGATTTCAAGTGCCGTTCTGGAGTTAACCATTTCATCTGTTTTTCCAACCATGTCATAAATGGCTTTCAGCAGGAATCCCAGACTGGCAGTGTTTTTCAGTTTGGAGAAAGGTAGCTCTGGTATCCTCTGTACTCTATAGACGTGGGGCTTTCATGGCTGCTTGCCCTGTTTCCTTCAGGAATTTTTAAGAGACCAAGTTTTCGAGGTATGTATGGGTTCTGCCTTATGGGATAAACCTGGAAACCGGTGTGCCTCAGGGTTCCGTCCTGAGCATTGTCCTCTAGGCTATTACCATTAACCCTATAATGGCCTGTCTCCAGCTGGGCATCTCCGGCTCCCTTTTTGTTCATGATTTTGCCTTTTATTGCAGTTCTCCATGGATCTGTTTCATTGAGTGGCGTCTTCGACAATGGCTTTCGTTTTTCACTGACAAAACTGTTTACACGAATTTCTGGTAGTGCAGTTGATTTCTTCCACTGTCTTTACATCTATTGCTCTTGTGTTCGTTGAAACTATAAAATTCCTGGGGCTCATACTCGATAGGAAATTTTCTTGGTTCTCACATGTGTCCTACCTGGCAGCCTGCTGTAAGAGGTTCCTCAGTGTCCTACATGTCATCTGTGGTACTTCCTGGGGAGCAGATCGAATGACTCTCCTCCGTTTGCATTGGTCCCTTGTCCGTTTGAAACGAGACTATGGCTTTATGCATCTGCACGTTTGTCCCTCGTATGCCGTCTCTATACTATCCACCATCGCGGCAGCCGTTCGGCCATTGGTGCCTTTTACACTAACAGACTTGAGTCTGTATGCAGAAGCTGCCGAACTACCGCTGTCCTACCACTGTGAGTTTCTCCTCACCAGATATGCATGCCGTTTGTCTGCCATGCGTGGCCACTCAGCCTATGGCTCGTTTGATCACCAATATGGGGCGCGTTCCTCTTGTCTGTTACCTCCAGGAGTTCACTTTTGGTTCTTGCTCTGGCAGCTCAACTTCACGCTGCCTGCAACTTTCCCAGTGGGTGTAAACCCTTCACCAACTTGGCTTCGTGTGGTGGCCTGTGTTCACCTTGGCCTTCATTTGCTTCCTAAGGACACTACTCTAGCCTCGATTTGTCGGCTTCAGTTTCACAACCTTCGTATGGAACTTCACGATAGTAACTTTTTTTGTACACTGATGGCTCTCGAACTGAGTGTGGTGTCAGATGTGCCTTTGTCTTTGGCACCAATGTTTTTTCTTACCGGCTTCCGGAACAAAGCTCAGTATTTACAGCACAGCTCTTCGCCCTGTATCAGGCGATGCAGTACATCTGGTGACACAGGCTTTTTAATTGGGTCATCTGGTCAGACTATCTGTGCCCTTCAAAGCATCTGTTTGGTGTGCACCATCTATCCTTTAGTGCAGCGGATCCAGGAAAGTTGTCACTTGCTCAGTCTTGATGGAGTCACTATGATGTTCATGTGGGTTCCTGGTCACACCGGTCTGACAGGAAATGAGGCTGCTACCAAGGCTGCCGTCCTCGTACCTCAGCCCACTAGTTCTTCCATCCCCTCCTATGATGTCTTGTTGTTGTTGTTGTTGTTGTTGTTGTTGTTGTTGTTGTTGTCGTCTGTCAGCAGGAGGTGTCAGTTTGGCATCATCACTGGTTCTTCCTGCATGGGAAGAAGCTCCAGGTTATTAAGCCTCTGCCAGTGGCTTGGACGACTTTCTCTCAGCTCTCGCCACGAGATCATTTTCTTCTCTTCTTGTTTGTGTTTGCCATCTGAGTTATCTGCCATTTTAGCGAATGATGTGCGGGCTGTCGAATGCGTTTTACATTTTATCTGTCGTAGCAATATGACGAAGACCATTTAATTTTCACTTTTCGACCTCCTTTTCTCTATAATGTTTCTATAAACCTTTCTCCATGTCCGTTTTTAGCTACCTTCTCTCCTGTCAATTAGAACTGAAGTGTAGTCGTTCTTATCTCCTCTTTGTCTTCGTGTTCTAGAGTTTTGACGTGGACGTGTATGACTCTAGTTTTTTTTTTTTTAGCCCTAAAACAAAACTGTAACCATATTGTTTGAGGTATATTATCTTGTTCAGCATGAAGTATCTTTCTTCTACGCTCCCTTTCATGGTGTAGTGATAGAAATGGGGAGGATGTGGTAAGGTGCAAGGTCGAAGCTACCTTACACATTTTGCTTCAAATAATTTATCACACAGAAATTCAAATCTCAATTTTTAAATCCAAAAACCTTGTTTTAACTTTTGCAGAGTGAATAACATGTGCTATGTACTTTATATACAATTTATGATGTCATTGTGCTACAAAAGTAACAGTTTAACAGTGTGATAGTAATCCATAAGTAAGAAAGCTGAAACCAGAAATTTTACACACTATTTATGGCTCAGGAAAAGAAGGTTTCAGAACTGACATAAATTTCGTAGAGCTTAGGTACACACTGTACAATTAAATCCTGAGTTAGAAAACTTACCATTCATGAATTTAGATGTAATTCAGTTACAGAAGTAGGAGCTTGCAATTACCATATAAGTTATCTAAACTTGTAAAGGAGCGTCAATAATTACAATACTGCAGCTAGTAGTCACTTTAAAATTTGAGGATTAAATACACGCATACCAAATAACATAAATCTAGGTGCGCAGCCTTTTCAAAGAGTGTCTTTAGAAATAGTGGTAGATTCAAGAAAACAGTAGTGACAGCTTAGAATTAAATAGTGGTTTTCTGTAACTAACATCTAGTAACAATTACCATTCACAACATGACAAATTACAATATTGACTAGCTTACAACATGACAAATCAAAACAAAGGTTCCTAAAGAGCCTGGCTCCAAATAACAACTCACAGGTAGAAGACTCACCGTCAAATGGCTGCTTCCTGGGTTCGTAACAAAACATCAGCGGTCAAGGTGACCTCTACAAAGTGTTAACAGAGAACAACATTATGACAGAAATTCTGAAGTATAAAGGTGTTACTGTGAACAAACAACATAACTAAACGTTAAGGGATGGAACTCTTAACACTTGTTACATGCAGTAGCTGTTGGTTAGAATATTAACTTAACACTACTATCTTGAGGTCAGAGTACACTTCAAACATTGACATGAGAATAATATAACTCAGGTTTTGGATGTAACCAGGGCACAGGAACAACATTAGTAGTACAAAAATTCTCACCTCTTTATGGAGGACTTGTTAGAAGAAAATCACCGACACGTAGGTTAGCTCTCTAGACAAGCTAGAATTAACACAGTGCCGACTGGATACAATAGTAAGAATAAGTGACAAGTCTCCCACAATAGGTTGCCACAGTGTCATCCATTCACTTCAGACTCCACAGGAGCTAGCTCCACAGAATTTCAAAATAGCTCACACTTTCATGATCTGCTTTAGAGGATGCTATTAGAGCCCTTCGAGACAGGCACGCCTGTAGCTGTGGCAAGCCATACCACTCTACTGCCAAGTAACAGCTACCTTAGACACACTACAGCTGAAGGCCCCAGAGCTTGGCATCAGAGTCCCACACTCACAGCACATTGCAGAGAATTTTCAGAGGACAATAGAATTATCTAAGAAGCAGAAGGTACAGCAAAACCACTGCAGAAGAATTTGATAAAAGCAAGCCAAATGGCTCTTATAGCTAGAACTTTGCCAAGCTGACCCACCTAGGCTGATTTCATATTATTACTTATATATCCTTGTCCTGTGCTATTGTGGATACCTGTATCACAATTTAAATTACTTGATCGGTGACGTCTGATGGTTACCGCTACAGTGTTGCCACCTTTGTTGCTGGCTGCTTCTGGGTTCTAGGTGACACATAAATATGGCCGCTCAGTTAATGATAGACGTTAGTATGTATGACTGAGAAATGGGAGATGCTGTGTCGACAGGTGATTTTAAGTCTCCAATAATTGAACTGCTGCCACTGACGCAATTTGTAGCCCTCAATTCAAATTAACCAACCACAATGTTGTGATATACAATGTATCCGAGAAAACAGCGATCAACAGTCTGCAGCAAAACTAAAATTGGGATCACTTTGTTCACATCTACAAGCAAACTGTAATTTCTCATTCCCATTGGTTACCTGCAACTCTACTTGCACTAGCTACACGACCTGCTGCATTACCAACTGATGAGCAGTCCTGTTTTTGCATGTTGTAGTAACACTAGCTGATACCAAGAGAATAAAGAATGACAAGAAGGAAAATAAGAGCAAATAAAAAAAGCCAGTACAATAATAAAAATGATACAGAAAACTATTAGTAATAAAAAATTATGTTTAAACCAATTAGTCGACAGAAAATAATATTCAGAGTCTTTTGATAAGATTTAGAAAAAGAAAATTTCCTATATTTCATGAGATTCAAACCTATGACATTCTACAAGTCAGGTTTATATGCTAACTGTTGCACTACCCTCTTACACTGCTTAAGATGGTTTTATTTACGACTCTGGTGAGCCATTAACAATGATTAATTGGGTTTTGGTGTGACATTGAACACTGTGATTGTGGGAAACCAGTTACAGTGCCTGGAGTTTCAACCACAAAGTAATTCTAATCGGACTATTGATGTTAACTCATCACTTAATTCCGATATTTACCCTCTGTCTCTTCTGGGGAATGTGACGATGCTAACATCTATCACCTGTAACAGTGGCTGAATAGATATTTTAGTAGACTATGTATTTTATTTTATAAAGGGGGCTGGAAGTTACGTAGCGGTGTTGGCAATACTGTAGGTCTTTTAATTTTCCTCACATTTGGTTTTACTGGTTGGTTGCATTTACAATTGTTAATTGTATGTTTAAATGATTGTTAATACTCGCTATGCTAAAAATTCTCCTTGGTGAAGTTGTGAAAGGTCATGTCTTTGTTGCACAGTGATCGGTTTGTGCTGCTCTATCTGAATAGATATTATTTGATATCCTCCATTTATACAATTGTCATTCAAATTTACTTGCGATAAAGAGACTGAGAGAGACAAGGTTGTAGCCTGTTACCCTCTTGTCAGCATATAAAGAAGGTAGAATGAATTATGTTCTTGTGGTGTACATCTTTTTAAGCAGTTGTGCTAAGGTAGTCCAAGGAAGTTAAAGTAAAATTATGTGAGATAGTTTCTCCTCGGAAAGTAATCTAGTTGCATTGTGTAGCATTTTGATCAAGTATAGCTAATATAAATATCAAGCACTCTCTAAGTATCAGCAGAGACAGTAAACACTTAGACAAACTACTTTTTATTTTGCCCATCAAATGTTTTAGGTGACTTTCATTCTTTCTCTGATCCCTCTGCATTTCTTACCTTATCAGCCATTAACCAGTGTAGATATAATTACGTACTAGTGCTAGACCAGCTCACTTATTTTTTTAAAATTGGTTTGGCCTATTAAGGAACACATGAAATGACTTACATATTCTTCCTTTTCTCCTTTCTTTTGAGTAACTTTTCAGTCTTTCTGTATGTTTTTCTCTTCTTTCTTCTGTCCATATTGCACCTGTCTTTTTCTTTGTTTTCTTCTGGAAGCCCTTGAAACCTTTCTTCTATTTCTTTCCCCATTATTTCCATTTCCTTCAGATGTGTTTTAACTTTTTAAATCTATGTCACTGATCTTTTTCAGGTTCTGTCAAAGATGTTAAAAATTCCTTTTATTATCCTGTTGTCATCTAGCCTTCTTAAATTTCCATAGAATGCAACTCTTCTTTTCTTCACCTTGTCTGATATTTGCTCTATTTTTCACAAACTTCTCTATTACTTATTAATTTTCATTTCTGATCGTGATAGTTTGATCCCAAGATTTTCCTTTCATTCTTTTCTATTTCACCTGATTGTTTGGCTGTATTTAACGAAAGGCATTCTGATGCATGAAGGGATTCTGGGTTTAATGACAGTATTGTAGTGCCGAAGCTTTGCATTTATGGAAATAATTTTTTTTATACAGGTGTTTAGTTAATTGAAAAGCATTTTCGTTAGTTGAAAAGCTACCTCCATTCTCATTGTTCTTACTAGGTTTGCTTTTTTGACTGAAGCGTTTGGTTGTATTATTTCACGTAGATATTTAAATTTTGCAGTGTCTTTTATTTCATCTTAATCAGTTTCCAAGTATTTCAGTGCCTCCTTCACATCTATCATGTATTCCGTTTTTCCAAAGACGTATGTAAGCCTGCTTTTGAAGCTCTCTTGTATGAGATTAATCCGCGTTTTTCGTCTACCACAGATTCAGCAAAGATGGCAAGATCTGCAAAAACCAGATAATCCAAACTGATTATTCCCTTTTCTTCCTATTGTGATACTTCTAATTTCTTCTTCCTCTTCTTCTTTTTTTCTCCATTCCCTGAGTATCTTTTCTAGAACACAATTGAACATCTGTGGAGACAATCCATCTCCCTGTCTTTTGCCAGTTTTGACCTCTCTATAAAGTCTTCAGGTTTCAACTAATAAATGAATTTTGTGTTTTGTATTTGATAGTTGTCTTTCATGATTGCCATTGATTTGTTGTCAGCTCTTGAATAATATTTTCTTGGTGGTGGTGGAGGAAATAGTAGTAATAAGGTGAAGAAACTACTTACTGCTTCAGTGTACTTAATTCTTATTTGTAGTAATGTTGATCGGTATTTAATCATTCACTTACGTTTTATTCATGTGTAATATTCTTTAAAGTATGTTGTGTAGCAACATGTACATCATACTGAAGCGGGATGTCTGTTAAGAAGGCACACGTCTCAACAATGGTTTTGACACTCAGATATTGTTTGGGAATACCTGCTGTTACTTTTTACATGAAATCACAAATTTTACGTTTAGGAAAGTGTATTGGGCTCAGTGGACAAGGAAAATCAACCTCTGTAGTTGCCTGTGACAGACTGCAAATTCATTGTCATTGAACTTCGTTGGAGATATAAAATACTTTACAATAGTGTCACACTGTACTGGAAAGCATCCCCCCCCCCCCCCCCCCCCCCACACACACATTTATTCAAGCTAATTGATTATTTACTCCTAAAATGTACAGTACATCTCATTGTTCAGTTAGCAATATTAGAGAAGAAAAGTTGCTACTCACCATATAGCGGAGATGCTTTGTCACGATAGGGACAACAAAATATTGTTACATCCCTTAATGGATTTTCCATTGATCACTGTTCATTTATTGAGAACTGCTTGTGTATCAAGCATTCACCTGCAATTTAACATATAATTGCCCTCTGTTCGCAAGAACTACCCAATGCTGCAATGCTGTATTGGAATGTGATTATGAAATTGCCGTTCCTTGCTGGTGAATAGGTGCATCGTGCATCACATCTGTGGCGGTGCACAGGTATGACAACTACTCTCCACCACAGCCTTGCATATTTTGCAGCTACTATCACAACCACATCATAAACTATTTAACTGATAAACGTAGGAAACACTCATTAGTAGTGACACAAGCTGTAACCAACAAAAATTGCTTTTGCCAACTCATGAACTAGGCTGGTAAGAGATCTTTGCGATGAAATGATTAATCAAGAAATAACAAAAATCTGGCTGCAAATAGACAAGGTTGTGTCATCAAACTGCAAAGGAAATTATTCCCTGAATTATGCTCTGACTTCTGATTACTCAAGAGTTGACATCTGCCAAGTAATGCTCAATAAAGCACTTTTTGTCTTAAATATTACCTTTTTGTCTTAAATATTACTACATATTTAACCTGCTTTTCAACTAAAATGTAATATTCATTTGCCAAGTAAAAGTAGACATTGCCATGATTCCAGCAAGGTACAAGGCATTGATATTTATGTGAAGTAAACGGAGAGAGAGACCCAAGTCAGATCAGTCATTATGAAATGGATTATAGACACTCTTCCTCTAACAGTCTGTCTTAGATATTTGTATCTAGTGAAGTGCCATTCAACGTATTTCTTAAAACTCTTCTGCACATACTGTTGTTACACTTGGGATCGAGAAATTTGTATGTTTATCTGATTAATTGGATGAAAAAAGCTGTCTAGCAATGATTGACTTCACAGCAATGTGTCCAACTCCTGGAGTTCCCATGGACCAACCACAGCAAATCTCCTGGTGGGATGACAGTGGCAGGGAGTAAGCACCAAGTGTCTTCAACACATTTAAATATTGCTGCCATGTTTTGTAGATAAACTGTGTTCACCTCAGCACATGGTACACACCCAAAGAATACCAAAAACCTTGTCCACAGAAAGCGGGTTGCAGATGTGACCTATATAACAAGAAAATTTCTTTTAAAAATTGCAGACATAATTTGTCAGATCAAAGGATGAAGGTATAACACAAAGCTTTAACCAAAAAGAGAAAGCTCTGTGACACTGAACAAGAGACCTGTAATGTAGACCCTTTGGCCTATCCACCTGCTCTATGTTTACATACTGTCACAGTAGGGTCGAGTAGCAAGAAAATGTCTCCATTTGACAGTTGTACCATATATGCAAAATGGCCTGTGTGTTGTGATATAGGTCAGACTTCATATTCTATGGAAATTGCACACACGTTGTTCTAATTATATTTTAAATATCCACAGGACTCTTTGTTTCTTAAATTAACATCAGTTTTGACATCATAGGAAATTTATAGTTCATGTGCACATCGCTTAATATAGAGGTACATAATATGTTAGTAAAGTTACATTTCTACTGTTACCTATGCAAAAGTTGTTATGCTCTAGCTGTCGATATGCACATTTTCGTATGTTTGTCCTTTGTATTAGATGCCTCTAACAAAGTGCTAGATGCCCAAATACCAGCCTGGCAGTTAAATATTTTACATGTAGCTCATTGTGTTAACAAGATGTCTTTTAAAAACACCTATTATTTATTTTGTAAGCAAATCTCATCTGTGTGTCATACCATTTGTCGAAAAATTTGTTTCAGTATCTTAAACTGAACAAAAAATATGAAGGGTGTTGCGACTTCTTATTGTTTGCATTGTGCAAGGATGTTATCAGGTGTAGCAGAAGATTGAGTATATGATTGGGTACTGTTGAAAACCTAGGTACAATGTCAAATTTCTCTCAAAATACAAATCGCTACTTGCTGTGGCTACAGGCAGATGCTTGCTCTGTGGGACCCACAATATGCTGTATTTGTAGCGTGTGTTTCAAACCTATCGCTTGGAGGCTGCAGAGGCGGGTTGGGTTCTGTCTGCCTGGGCCTTAATATACCTAAGATGCAGAGATATAAAAGATATATGAAAGGAAAATAGATGCTATTGGATTGATAGAATTGCGACTCAAATAAAAAAATCTTAAATAACAATGACAGTGTTAATGATGAACAGTGATACTAGATTTGTCACCAAACAACTTCATCATCACCCGAAAGTTGTGTAGTGTAGTGTGAAGTTAAAATATGTTTGATTATTACAGTGGATTAAGCAGATCTGTTTCTCATGTCTATTACATCAAACACTTTTTTCAAAAACAGAAAATTATTATTATACCTACAGGAGAAGGCAATAAAGTGGCATGAGGAGGAGTCTGTGGATGGTCTCACCACCAATGGAGTCCTGTTAAACCATCCGCAAGGAGACTTCTGGGGAGGAGATGCAAAACCTGGTTGTTGGAGAGAAGTCTCGGTTAATGGGAAACTTTACACATTAAGACCAATCAGGGATTCAGACGTGAGAGGTGCTCCTGTAAGTTATGTTACTTTTCTTCATGGGTATGTTATTTTTTATTATGTAGGTCTTGAAATATTGATGATTAATTTTAGGTTCAACATGAAACCAACTTACTCCAGGATGGGTCTCTTATTGACCTGTGTGGAGCGACTGTGATCTGGCGGTCAGCTGATGGCCTTAAGAAATCCATTGTAAGTAGAGATACTCGATGCAAGATTTTGATATATATGTAACCCTGTAACATATGACCACCCTGTTTTTCTGAATATATTTGATAAGAGGAAGGTATGATACAGGCACAGTTCACATACAGAATGGGACAGAGAAAGTAGTGGGAAGTGAAGTGTATGGCATTCGTCGGAACTGGAATGTGAGGCCATAACTGATGAAAAATTAAGTAGCTAATTACTATTATTTGGAATGAGCAGGGTGTGCATATGGATTGGAGTCGTTCTGCTAAGCAACATTCTGTCAAACACCTTATCCTTATCAAACTGTCAAACCCTCCCTCATTTCCTCCCTCCCTCCCTCCCTCCCTCCCAAGAACAGTGCCCTTATACATTAGCATGTGAGAGTCATTGATATATTCTATGATACCATTAATCAGGTGTGTATTAGGGCAAGGATAGACATGTTTCAGATACATGTGATTATCTTATTATGTATGTGACATTGCCATCACGAACATTACAATACTGCTCCAGAAAGTGGCGCGTTTGCTGTAAGTATTTAGTACCTTCGTCATAAGGTTTCACTATGACAGTAAAAATTGTAATTGACAAGAGACACGGTCTCCAACCTAATTCTGTGAGTGGATAGATGTACATGAATAATTACTTAAGGATAAGTTAGTGACATGTTTGGTTTTTATATGGATTATGCGTCCTGCCCATTGCCTAACATTTCATCGCCGCATTGTCCTTTATCTACTAATTCCTCTCCTGCCTTTCATTTTCTCCCTCCATTATTGGCTGCAAGAATTGCTATTTTTCATTTCAGATTATATGTCCCAAATAATCCAACTTTTTTCTTAGTTATATTGGTTAAATCTTTGTCTTGGCAGGAATGCATTAGGAGTTTTTCATTTTTCATGCTTGCTGACCATGGTACCTTTACTACTATGTGGTGTGTCTATGTCTTGAAATCTTTTATTTTGTTGATGGTGTTTACTTTTAATGATCATCCATCAACACTTAAAAGGTGTATTGACCAAATGTAACATTCAACAAACCTTAGTCTTAAGTCTAGGACAACACTAATTCAAATTTTAAGAATGCCTGTAGAGGAGGGCTTCACAGCGAACTTGTTCAGTGAGCAGATTGTGAGAACAAACAGACAAGGAGCGAGCACTGTACCCACTGCATTGTCACAGGGAATAGGGTGAAGACTTCTTCAAACAAAGAACTGAATCCACAGGGAAGTCCTGGAAAAATCTAGAATGGCTTTATATTACTGTCACACTGCAGATCAGTTGCTTCAAGCTGCAGATCAGTGGAATTAATATATTTTAGGACAAATAAATACATTTTCTCCATCTTTTTATATGCTATGTGCTTGTGTTATCTACATGTTCATAGAATGCGAAATATACTATGCAACAAAATCTATACAAAGATTATGCAAGCTGGCTCTGAATGTCGTCTCTCATGACCAGTGTGGGACACATGTAGTCATGTTTGATAAATGACACCATGTGAAACTTAAGGTAGAAGCGTAGAGGCAGATAATCAGCTGGACTATCCAAAAATTACCTCGAGCAATTAAACAGAGAACCGACTCGTGGAGATAACATCTTGGACCTACTGATAACAGACCCGAATTTTTCGACTCTGTAAGCGCAGAACAGGGAATCAGTGATCATAAGGCTGTTGCAGCATCCCTGAATATGGAAGTAAATAGGAATATAAAAAAGGGAGGAAGATTTATCTGTTTAGCAACAGTAAGAGAAGGCAGATTTCAGACTACCTAACAGATCAAAAAGAAAATTTCTGTTCCGACACTGATAATGTTGAGTGTTTGGGAAAAAGTTCAAGGCAATCCTAAAATGCATTTTAGACATGTACGTGCCGATTAAAACTGTGAGGGACGGGAAAAACCCACCGTGGTTCAACAACAAAGTTAGGAAACTACTGCGAAAGCAAAGAGAGCGTCACTGCAAGTTTAAACGCAGCCAAAACCCCTCAGACAAACAGAAGCTAAATGATGTCAAAGGTAGCGTAAGGAGGGCTATGTGTGAAGCATTCAGTGAATTCGAAAGTAAAATTCTATGTACCGACTTGACAGAAAATCCTAGGAAGTTCTGGTCTTACGTTAAATCAGTAAGTGGCTCGAAACAGCATATCTTGCCACTCCGCGATGATGGTGGCACTGAAACAGAGGATGACATGCGTAAAGCTGAAATACTAAACACCTTTTTCCAAAGCTGTTTCACAGAGGAAGACCGCACTGCAGTTCCTTCTCTAAATCCTCGCACAAATGAAGAAATGGCTGACATCGAAATAAGTGTCCAAGGAATAGAAAAGCAACTGGAATCACTCAACAGAGGAAAGTCCACTGGACCTGACGGGATACAAATTCGATTCTACACAGGGTACGCGAAAGAGCTTGCCCCCTTCTAACATCCGTGTAGCGCAAGTCTCTAGAGGAACAGAAGGTTCCAAATGATTGGAAAAGAGCACAGGTAGTCCCAGTCTTCAAGAAGGGTCGTCGAGTAGAAGCGCAAAATTATAGACCTGTATCTCTGATGTCGATCTGTTGTAGAATTTTAGAACATGTTTTTTGCTCGCATATCGTGTCGTTTCTGGAAACCTAGAATCTACTCAACCGTAATCAACATGGATTCCAGAAACAGCGATCGTGTGAGACCCAACTCGCTTCATTTGTTCATGAAACCCAGAAAATATTAGATACAGGCTCCCAGGTAGATGCTATTTTCCTTGATTTCTGGAAGGCGTTTGATACAGTTCTGCACAGTCGCCTGATAAACAAAGTAAGAGCCTACGGAATATCAGACCATCTGTGTGGCTGGATTGAAGAGTTTTTAGCAAACAGAACACAGCATGTTGTTCTCAATGGAGAGACGTCTACAGACATTAAAGTAGCCTCTGGCGTGCCACAGGGGAGTGTTATGGGACCATTGCTTTTCACAGTATCTATAAATGACCTAGTAGATAGTGTCGGAAGTTCCATGCGGCTTTTCGCGGATGATGCTGTAGTATACAGAGAAGTTGCAGCATTAGAAAATTGCCGCGAAATGCAGGAAGATCTGCAGCGGATAGGCACTTGGTGCAGGGAGTGGCAACTGACCCTTAACATAGACAAATGTAATGTATTGCGAATATATAGAAGGAAGGATCCTTTATTGTATGGTTATATGATAGCGGAACAAACACTGGTAGCAGTTACTTCTGTAAAATATCTGGGAGTATGCGTACGGAACGATTTGAAGTGGAATGATCATATATAATTAATTGTTGGTAAGGCGGGTACCAGGTTGAGATTCATTGGGAGAGTCCTTAGAAAATGTAGTCCATCAACAAAGGAGGTGGCTTACAAAACACTTGTTTGACCTATACTTTAGTATTGCTCATCAGTGTGGGATCTGTACCAGGTCTGGTTGACGGAAGAGATAGAGAAGATTCAAAGAAGAGCGGCACGTTTCGTCACAGGGTTATTTGGTAAGCGTAATAGCGTTACAGTTAGCAAACTCAAGTGGCAGATTCTGCAAGAAAAGCGCTCTGCATCGCAGTGTAGCTTGCTGTCCAGGTTTTGAGAGGATGTGTTTCTGGATGAGGTATCGAATATATTGCTTCCCCCTACTTATACCTCCCGAGGAGATCATGAATGTAAAATTAGAGAGATTCGAGTGCGAATGGAGGCTTTCCGGCAGTCATTCCTTCCGTGAACCATACGCGACTGGAACAGGAAAGGGAGGTAATGACAGTGGCACGTAAAGTGCCCTCCGCCACACACCGTTGGGTAGCTTGCAGAGTATAGATGTAGATGTAGAACTATGAAGTTCCCGTTTAGTAAATCATCATCATCTATGAAAAGGCACAAAGTCTTTACTAACGGGATGCAGTTTTGTAGCTCATCTGAATTGCACATGCGCTTGAGTTTTCTTGCTATTCTTCATCCAGATCAGACATTGCTGCCGTTGGATGACACTGCTGTCAAAACTGACCATGCTATATTTCGCAGTTGGCAGTTCGTTTGTGTTGTCGCGATCCACTACTCCCCGTCACACCTCAGCTACTCTGCTCACGAGCAAGAACCGAAGCAGCCACTAGTGCTAGTGCTCTTGCTCAGAATCAGTGAGTCGTTGGGGCTTGCTCTAGAGTTTGTTCAGTTTGGTATTTTATATTGTCCATTCTGTGGAAAGCCATGTGCCCAGATATTTAAGCTGTTGCCCTCTTTCCGTGGGCATTGCATTAAATGTTGTTACCAGTTTGAATTGTAATACATTTTGGCACATTGATTACCATGTACTCCTGTTACATAGACCAGCTATTGCAGGTCATTTACATTGGGTATGAGAGTTTTGAAACTGGCGATTCAAACTGGAAGCTGGTGAACACTTCTACTCTTAGACAACCACGAGCTCTGAGCATGATTCAGAAAGCAGCATTTTGTGTCTGTCAATGGAGAGCACTGATTTTGACATAATCATCTGGATTCTGAGAGGGACCTTATTAAGAGAAAGCCTAAGCCTCACAATTAAATGAGCTGCACATTAATGTGATGAAGGGCTGTTGAGGTGGGACAACCATTAGTTGCAAGAAACATAAGTGTGGGTCAGTTATCGGACTGTGCATCCACACAGTTAAGGCATTTCGGCAGACTACTCATCCTAGAAATAAAGTACAAAAATGAAAATTGGCAGTTGTAACTGGACATAAATGACAAAATGTATTTGTCGTCACAAAGGTAGAAGAGGGCATGTTTCAGAATGTATCTTCTTCCATGTAATTACAGCATTAGAAAGTACTGCTGGAAATGTGAAATGCAGTGATTATAAGTGGAACTTACATATTCTGTAAGGTGACATTACAATATCTTGTGGCTTAGTGGGACTGAGGCTTGTCTAATTTGTCAGCGACTTGTCTTGACGTTGGTTTTTAATTAACTGCAGACTGTGTATTGAAATGAACTTTGCTGCCCTATACACTATCCCTTTTCTTAGTATTTTAGCAAATAACATAGTATTGCTAGCCAAATTCAGTTCACAGGTGCTTTCTTAGCACATCAAGGTCAGTTTTATTTGACCATTCTTCAGGCCTTTCTGTAATCAATCTGAGCAGATACTATTAATATCAGAGATGCTCATATCATGATAGTATGTAACGATTTCGCAATGAGGGGAAAGAATCCCTTGAAAAATGTCGCCTTGGTGAAATACCGCTATAAATTGCTCGGGCAAGCACCCCTTTAGAGGTGAATGAAGCAATGTTTTTTATTTTGTGTGTGTGTTGTGTGTGTGTGTGTGTGTGTGTGTGTGTGTGTGTAGAAACAGCACAAGAAAGTAAAATGACCTAAATAATTCCAAATCGGAAACCAAAATAGGAAATGTGTGGTCCTGAAAGGTTTTTATTTTTTCTGGTAATTTGTAAACTCTTAAGCTAAAGCACAGTACACTTTACTTACTTAATTATTGTGTATTTAAAAAGGCAGTCATCACCTAAAATGCTTAGTGCAATGTATGAACTACAGTATTCTTATAGGTCTCTATTGAATTACAGTGATCTTCACAAATGTTCTTACAATTCTGTACTGTATTACAAATATTATTTGGCAGCTCTTTATTTGATTTATAATTTCTGTGTATGTCTTTCAGTTCATCCTCATTGCCATGTGCCTCACACACAAGTACATTCTCCAAGATTTTCTTATTGGGTTCATCTACAAAATTTTTGTTCTTATTTCCACTTACAGCCCATAGTTCCTTCCAAGCTGTCTGTAAGTAGAAGCCTTGCCATTCTTTCAGTTTTCCGTAAAGGTTTCCTGGATTTAAGTCTGTGTGCAGGTATCAATTCTTACAAGGGAACCTCCCCATCGCACCCCCCTCAGATTTAGTTAGAAGTTGGCACAGGGATAGGCCTTGAAAAACTGAACACAGATCAATCGAGAAAACAGGAAGAAGTTGTGTGGAACTATGAAAAAAATAAGCAAAATATACGAACTGAGTAGGCATGCGCAAGGTTTGCAACATCTAGGAAACTTTCAGCTTGCGAGCGCCATGGTCCCGTGGTTAGCGTGAGCAACTGCGGAACTAGAGGTCTTTGGTTCAAATCTTCTCTCGAGTGAAAACTTTAATTTTTTATTTTCAGACAATTATTAAAGTTCAGGCACTCACACATAATCAACTTCGCTCTCCAAAATTCCAGGACATGTTTAGATTTGCTTGGACATATGAAGGATTTGACGGTCTACACACGGAAACATTTGAAAACCTAAAAAACATATATTTTGACAGAGCACTGGGAAAACTGTGCGACTGTGAAACTGTTGCATTCATTTGTTCAGTTTATGTGACAAACTCTTATGTTTTCATCACTTTTTTGGGAGTGATTATCACATCCACAAGAAAACCTAAATCGGGCAAGGTAGAAGAATCTTTTTACCCATTCGCCAAGTGTACAAGTTAGGTGGAACGACAACATATTCCTGTCATGTGACGCACATGCCGTCACCAGTGTCGTATAGAATATATCAGACGTGTTTTCCTGTGGAGGAATCGGTTGACCTATGACCTTGCGATCAAATGTTTTCGGTTCCTATTGGAGAGGCACGTCCTTTTGTCTACTAATCGCACGGTTTTGCGGTGCGGTCGCAAAACACAGACACTAAACTTATTACAGTGAACAGAGACGTTAATGAATGAATGGACAGATCGTAACTTTGCGAAAATAAAGAATAAAATTTTCATTCGAGGGAGGACGCAAACCAAGGACCTCTCCTTCCGCAGCCGTTCACTCTAACCACAGGACCACGGCACTCCTCAGTTCACATTGTCCTTGAAGTTGCCTATCCTGCACATGGACTATTCAGTTTGTATATTTTGCTTATTTTTTCATAGTTTCACACAACTTCTTCCTGTTTTCTCGATTGATCTGTGTTCAGTTTTTCAAGGCCTATCCACTGCGTCAATTTATAACTAAATCTGAGGGGGGTGCGATGGGGAGGTTCCCTTGTTAGTGTGTAAAGAGTTCAGTTGTCTAGAATTTTTCTTTATGCTCTTGTAGCTGGCTGTTACTGCGTAATTTCAAGGAACTGTTAAGATTGCTAGGATGAGGAACCAAGGGAATTGGGTGGCCCTAAATATTTCCAGATGTTATCCATATTGTCGCCTTCTCCGCTTCAGCTACGTGTGCATTTCCCATTCAGGCTAGTGAACAGTATTCACCCATGTAGTTCCATCCAGGATAGCATTGCAGGTCTTCAGTTTCTGTTTTGTATCCTCTAGATTGATTTGAGCTATACATTAAAGGTTGATTTCCAGGCATATACTCATGCCTGAGGCGTTGCCATTCGTAATGAGCTGTAGTTTCTTATTTGTATCTCTATTCGTAAGTTGCATTATGGTGCTGCTTGTTTCATCAGGGTATTGCTGTAGATGCAGTATGTGTTCAGTACTTCCAGGTCTGCTTTCGGTATTTTGTTGAAGTCATTAAAATTTTCACACAATGGTCAGGTTATCTGCTTTTGCAAATTTACGTTACTTAGTGTCTTGCATGTCAGCAGTATATAGATTGAAAACAATGGGTGCTAGTGTAGAATCCTGTAGCAAGCCATTATTCAGAACGATGCCCCTCTGTCCATACTGCATCATAGGTTGATGATGGCTTTGTGAGAACCAGCAGCATCCCTGTTTATAAACAAATGCTGGTAGAGACTAGCACCAGACTCAAAATCTCAACTACTGTGTAATGTAGCAAGACCCCCTTGTCAAGGAAATTGGGCACTTACAAATGAAATATATACAAATTTAAGAATACTGATAATACCTGACAAGTTGTGGTAAATTTCCTCTCTTCCTCGAAGGGGTTCACTGGCAAAAAGAGAAGTGCAAAAGAAAACCTGATAGGGAAATGGCTCATAGGTGAAATAAAAAGTGAATGATTCAGGAATGCTATGAGTAGTAGTAAATACAGAGTAGGCCCATGTGCATATTTATACAAAAGATATATTTCAAACCTTTTGACAACCCCAAGTTAAAAAGTTCATACCTTCCATAGGAGTAGAGGAGTTAACACAATGGATTCATGATATTTGGCTGAGATACCAGAGATTCCTTATCAGTTGCCGTCACAACTTAACATTCAAGTAAATGCATCTGATATGTTTACGTCAATACAACTAATGGCAAATGAGTATTTGTGTGATCCGTATGTAAGGGAAAATTCGTAGAGAAACCTGAAATTACGAGGGGATACAGTAGGTGGAACTTACCTTTAGGAGGTGAAATTAAAAGTACTGACCATAAGCACATTTAAAAATGAGAAAACTGTTTTTCTTCTCCATCTAAACGTGTATATGGTCAGTCCTTGGAATTTTGTCTCCTAAAGGTAAGTAGCGGCCAGCCTTGTATTTGCATAATTTCTCAGTTACCTGCTAAAATGTTAGTACAAATCAAAGTTTGTTCTTGTTGCAAATTTTTCACCAACATTTTGGCCATATCTTGCTGTAATTGTTAGATGGTCTTACCTGACAGTCGGGGTCTTGAAAAAAAACCTTGTTCATTTGTGTTCATATTCACAGCGCCAGATCTAAAAATTTTGCACCCCTAGGCACACCATATTATATGACCCCCCCCCCTCCAAAAAAACATGTTTTCAATAATAACTACTACTTGATCACCTTACAATTGCCATTTTGGGTGGAAGCGCTGTGAGCTGTTTCCATACCCTGCTATTCATTGTTATGAAGGACACGTCAGCAGTCTAGTTGCGCTCAATCAAAACAAAGTAATATGGTTCCTGAACTGTATTTGGTGTATGGTAGGGGATAAAACAAACTTAGAACTGCATTGTGTTAACACATTCCTCTGTCGAAAGACAACAGAAATGACACAAGGAAAATAACTTTCCTTTTATGGCCTAAAAATATAGCAGAACGTGTAGGAGACAACGGATTTTTGTTACACATTCACTTTTAATATGTTATTTTACATTAAACCGTTGAAAATTAAAATAAAAAAGTTGTGTTACAATCTAAAAATTGAAGTGAACATGTCATACATTAGAAATTAATATGTACGTATACAGAGATGCGTTCAAAACTGAAGTTTTAGAATCTAATGACTTGAATGTGTAGCAGATAAAAAATACCACATTAGGTATTAATACGTGAATCTAAATGAAAGTGTAAAAAATGAAAATGAAGAAGAGATTTCAGTGCACAAACTAATAACTAAATACAGACGAATAAACACAGCATTGGATTTGCTATTACATATGTTTACAGACTAGTGTGGAAAAATCAAATTTGTTTTATAATCTAATAGTTAACGTGTAGAGCAGGTCTGTGTAGCTAGATACTGCATAATAAGTGTACACAATACTTTTAAGCCTTGTAATGGCTGAACAGTTTCCTACTGCAGCTACTGCTCTCACCATAGCTCTTTCTAAAGGTATTAGCAAAGCTTTTACGTATTTATTGACAGAACTGAACTATGTTATTTATTAACACTTTTTCATCTGATCGTACTCTCCGATAATGTACGTTTCCACGATAACTATACAGTTCAGCAGATACCAAGAATATGCATCAGTTGTAATATAGTACAGTATCAGTATGGCATGACTGCACAGCGCCAAGTGGCCTGGGTCATTCGGGTATTGTTTAGTATTGTTGGCACCTTTGATCACGTCTCCGCGTAAACTAGGTTTAGTTCTGCGTTCTGCCATCGGCAATTGTAAAATAAACAGGTAATACCTAGTTTTAAAGCCAATGAATGTGCTCTAAGTTATAATAAAAACCACTTTATAATCTTAAATATTTAAAACTAATATGAATAAATAAACAAACTCATCAATCAGCAAAATTTGCGTTTGGCTTTGACGGCAGAAAACTCGTTGATCATATTATCATTGTTCAGATGGTTATCAGTTAGGAGGTCGGCTTCGATATGAAGAATGGATGAGGCGTTCAGTCTGTCCTCAGGCGATGTAGAACGTAGGTAAGATTTCAGTCTTTTAAGAGCTGAAAATGAGAGTTCTGCTGAACAATTTGTAAGTGCTATACATAGAAATATTCCAAGACCAGTGTCAACATTCATAAACACGGACTATATCCTCTCTTTTCGTAAAAATTTACTCATTTCCACTGGTATATCACTAATCTCAGAAGATTCCAAAAGTTCCACAAATTGTACGCATTCGCTAGGGGAGGAAGGCTCTAAATCTATGTCATACGACGGAGTTTTGCTGCAGGTTCATCAGTATAGTCAGTTGAACTGTTCGTAAGGTTACTGAAAACTGTGAAGGAGTCCAACAGTGTTCTATAGCTTTCCTTCCTCCTCACTAATTCGATGTACAAGCTGTCGAGTGCTGGGATAAAAGTTTCGACTCTTTAAATTTTTCCATTCCAATCAGAAAAACTTCTTCAGAGTGTGCTTCGTCGTCATCATGAAGTTTGTGTTTTCGTGATCCTTTATAGGTGCATTCTTAGTCTATATCAGTCATAATCTCCATGGATTTATTTTCACAATAGTCGAACATGCCACGGAATAGATGCAGTAAATCCCACAAGCGACTCATGTAATTCATGCACTATTTTAGTGTCATTATTCACACTTTGCAATTTCCGGTTTACACTATTAAATCTCTGGAGTATGTCCTTCCAAACTGTCATCATGCATATGGTTTCTAGTCTGCCAAGTTCATTCAATAAAGCTGAAACCTCATTTCGCATAAGTGGTTTTTCAAACATATTACTGGCAGCATGTGTGAGGACATTGATAATGCCCTCCCGATTTTCATATAGTCTTTCACATGCTTCCTCTCTTGCTGACCAACGTGTTTTTGATAAACTTTTTACTGTTTTGCTTTCTGGTTTCATGAAAGAAAGTAGTTTATCCCAGTGCTGTGTAGAAGCATAGGAAAAATTATAAAAGTTTTGCACTACATTGAAAAATGAACATGCTTTCCGACAACAGCTTGCAGCACTAGTACTGTCTAAATTCAAAGAATGTGCTGCACAAGGCATATAATGCACGATTGGATTTTGTTTTTCAATGTGTGCCTGCAAGCCAGTGTAGGTTCCTGACATATTTGCTTGCAGTGTCATATGACCGGCCTCTACAGTCAGCAATATCAATGGAATTTGTAGACAGGATTTTTAGTATGGCCTCAGCTAAGTTTTCGGACTTCTGGTAAAAACAGAAGGAAATATTCAACAGGTTCACCATTTACGCTCACATATCTTAGTACGAAAGATAATTGATCGGTATGTGTGATGGCCATAGTAGGATCTACTATTATAGGGAAGTATTCGGCCTGTTTTATTTCACTTACAATAATTCTTTCAGAGAGAAGCTCTATATTAATTTATCACAGATTGTTGAAGAAAGATAACTTGTATGTCCCTGCCCTGGATTTCCATATCATTCAATGTGCTCTGCGAGCTAAGGATCAAACTTAGCTATAAGTTCAAGAGACGTCATAAATTGACCATTATGTAATGAATGAAATCTTTCAATGTGTCCATGTAAGGGAAGTCCACTACTGCAAACACCCTTTTCAACACACTGTGCCAGTACATTTTTTCTGTCTCAACGTAAGACTCAAAATGGTTATCTATTGCTCTAAGTGATAACACAGAATTTTCATGTTCGAGTGAGTTATCATGATGAGACAAAATATTAGAAATATTTTTCCAATCTGCAATGACATTAGTGGTAATCGCGGCCTTACCTCCGAACAATTTACATGGTGCATATCGGTGCTACAGTAGTATACTAGAAAATCGCGCAAAGTTGATTCACCATTTAAAAGTTTACGGTAAAATACAATTTTGTTCAAATATCTGATTTTATCACCTGTTAAACTTCTTGAATTAGAAAAATCACCATTACAATTTTGATTAATCCCACATTGTAAGAGAATGTCTATTGTTGATTCATTCACACACCATTCTGCAGGGTCATCACTAATGAGGTTATTTATTTTTGTTACGTCTTTTTCATGAAACTCTAAATTGGGAACAATTTGCTTTTCTTCATTTTTAACTTTCTTCATTCGTACTACCTAAACTCGAAGTCCAGCCGGCAACATTTTTTGCGAAAAATTTATCTACTCTGCCATACGTTTTTAGAACATTGGCTTCTCGTTCTTGGCTTTCCTTCAATATTTTGGAAAATGCCGCCCAACTTAATTTTGTACTTTTGCTTTTCTCACCCTTGTTCATGTTAAGGCACTTACAAAATTGTCAACCAACCGTCAAAACAAAAGAAAAAAATTTGTAAAAGGAAAGAAAGATAGAAAGGAAGGAAGAAAGAAAGACTGTATCTAGTTCCAATTGTACTACACCACACATGAGCACAACGATTTTTCCTTTAAACACGGAGCGATGAACTGACCAACTTGGATTACTTGACGTAACTGTGCTATAAAAAAACGAAAATGGAGAATAATTTAATTTCTCTTTCTCTGTCATCAGTGAACGTTTCCCGTGTCATTGGAATTTTAGCTGAGTCATGAATATGTTCTGAATATTCTTGACACTGTCTTTCTAATTTAAAAAGCACATAATTTTTGCAGTTCCTTGCACTGAAGTGTGCTGGATCGACTCTTATACCACTTATTATAACATTTTAGCTGTTTCTGTGGGCAGAGAAGACAGACGGCAGTTGATGTGGTGTGTTGTCATTTGTGTGAACACTACACGCAAATGCCCCTTTTGTTCCAACATAAAATAAAAATGTTGGAACAAAAGGGGCATTTGCATGTAGTGTTCACACAAATGACAACACACCACATCAACTTTTCTCGAAGAAAAAAAGCTTACTTCAGAAGTTCAATATAGAATTTGCAATGCCACGTACTATTCGATTGCACATAGTGGGAACTTCGCACGACTGCAACACAATAAATGAGACAAACGAAATTTGGTTTCTTCTTCTTCTTCTTCTTCTTCTTCTCTCTCTCTCTCTCTCTCTCTCTCTCTCTCTCTCTCTCCCCCCCTCTCTGTTTTTTTAAGGAACTAAGTAAGTAAATAAATAAAATTTTTAAACTGTTATGAAGAGAGTTTCACAAATTAGTAGATATTCTGCTTATGTTCTTTTTGTATAAACGTGTTTAAAAGTGTAAAACATTCCCAGTCTCAACATGTTTTGTTAAACGAGTGTCTTTAAATCAAAACTCAGATATTGAAGACCACAGAGCTTTCACATTAATTACAGTAATGTGCCGTCCTGACAGCTTACTTGAAAATATTTTGAACAATCACTAAGATCATACCAGACAGAACCCCAATGTTAAATTTCCATTCAGTCTCCAAGTAAACTATGTTTATTTCCAAGCTTCTTTTGTCGAATTTCATTCTTACGGCTTATTTAAACTAGCAAGTTGTTTCAAAATATTAAAAATTTTTGTTGTTTGTAAGCACAGTTATTTTAAAACGTAAAAGGTTAAAATGAGTACAGAGCAAAAAATGCCGCCCCTTCCCTCAAGGTGCTTCCCGTAGGCCCAAACCTAGTGGGCCTATATGTAAATTTGCCACTGCGTATGCAACAACAAATATTTGATGATAAGTTTTGTCAATAGTTCAGTTTCTCGCTAGCGTAGTTTTATTCTCTTGATTTGGTGTGAATGTTAGTAAATTTCGGAAGAAAGGCCATTGCATAAGATGTGCACTTCATCAGTAAAGAAAGCTGGTGTATATTAAATACTGAAATTTGGAAAGTGGAAGGAAGAGAGATCCGAAAGAAAGTAAAGATTCTAGGGATGACACTGAACTCAGAAAGACACAATGCCAGTGAGTCGGCGACAAGTCACCGAAAAATCTTCAGAAACAAATGCGACAAAAAGAAATTTACAGTGTTGCGACAAAAAGAAATTCACTATGAGCAACAGCAGGTCTTTGTGACCCTCCAGAATTAATAACTCCAGTATCCATCATAGGAAAAATTCTTTTTCAAGGCTCTTAGCTGCTTGGACTAGGCTGGGACAAACCCCTGCCTCACAACCTGTTGGTTAGAGGGAGCACCTGGCTGTCAGATGTTCCTGAGGTATGTAATATTACTATTACAAGGTGAATTCAACTGTCAGAGAACAATCGCTCCTACTTCAATATTTTCTGTGTTGCATGTGAGAGAGAATATGGCACCATCTGTCACTTCTAGTGAAACATTCTCAAACTAGATTAGCACCCATGAAGAAAATACCACTTCATTGGCTTGAACTCTTAGCAGCACTCAAGGGGCCAGACAACAACACTATTTTTGCAAGGTCACAGTCTCTGACCTTAGCAGAAGGGCACCCTGGACTGATTCCATTGTAACCCTTGGATGAATAAAGAAAGATACCGCCACTTGGAAAATGCTTGTTTGCAATACGGTGATAGAAATACAAATGCTCGTCACACTATCTCAGTGAAGACACTGTCCAGGCAAAGACAACACTGTGGGCTTTGTTTCAAGAAGACATGTACCACAGACATTGCAAAAGCTGAATTTCTGTGGAGTGGGCCATCCCAATTACCGTGTGCAGTCACCACACAGCTGATGGTCTAAAATTTTATTGGAAGCTAGCAAGTAACTTTACTCATTCAGGCTCCTCAATCTCTCACAGGTACAAACAGATTCTGCTGTTATTGGTAATTATTATGAACCACTGCTTACGTCCTCCAGCTCAAAAGAAAATTCAATCAGAAAATTTACATGTAAAAGGAATTCACTGCAAGAAGTGATAGCAGAAGCTCACCTTTATTGGATTAAAACTGTGCAACAAGAATGTTTCTCCTCAGAAATCACTGCCCTAAGAAAGGTCTTCCATTTACTGGCGCATCCAAGATAAAATACTTCAATTCATCTGTAGGTGTTGATTTATTATGTTTAGGAGGTTGCCTGCAACACACTGAGGCATCTGGTGAAGTGTGTCATTCCATTACTCTAGAAGGAAACTTATCACTTCGCCAAACTTCTGACATGTACACACACACACACACACACACACACACACACACACCAGTCTACACCAGGGATTCCCAACCTTTTCAGCTGGCGGACCCCTTCTTCAGTCGAAAATCCATGGCGGACACCTAGTCAGTCAAGAGCACAGTAACTTTAAATTTCAGAGTGAAACCCATGGGAACTGAAAGCTTCTTAATGCGAGTGCCATGTTCCCAATGACCCCCCACCCACCCACCCACACCCACACCCGAAGTATCAATAGTCTTTGGTTTATAGATGAATGAAAACAACTTGAAATTAACGATCCAATTTGATTCCCACTGCATCCAGACACATACTAGTGGATTTACTCCCTTTGTTCAACACACTATACCCTGATTAAAATTACTTGATAATTGAAATTTCGCATGATGGAGCTGTCTTCCTTCAAGAGCAATCAACGCCACTTCTAAACTGTTCGCTGTTGACAAGGTGCCGCTCATGGTATGTTCACTTCCACTATTTGGCTACTGTTGTGTAAGGTGCATGCATATTTCGTAACAGTCGTGTGTGTGTGTGTGTGTGTGTGTGTGTGTGTGTGTGTGATTTTTCGTGAAATCCGAAGAAAAATGTTCAAATGTATGTAAAGTCTTCCTTTGGTCGTCCTCCCTCATTCATTTCAACTGGAAACTTCCCTTGTGAAGGCGATGGAGAAACTGCACCCTTCTTCAATGATCCTGACTTCAGCCATCGATCCATGTTTGAAGTAATAAACTGGTCAAAAATCGACTTGTGAAATAGGTACTGCAATGACAAAGCAAGTTTAACATTTAATGATGCCTGGGGCGGCATACGTGCCAGCGAGTGCTGTGATTGGTTGACAAAGCTCGCTCCGCGCATGCGTAAAAGGTTTCAGCGCATTTAGAGCCGTGAGCCGGCGGACAAACGACCCCTGTATTGTTGCTAAACAGTCGATCAGAGAAGCCATATTCTCCAGCACTAAACTGTGTATACGTACTCACTTAGGAACCGCAAAGGCTGCTTGGGAATACGACCTGAAGTAAAAGCACACATATTTTTCACTCGAAAAAAAAGTAGTGATGAATTTGATTTTCACATTTTTATTCAATAATTTTACTCATTATTTTACACGATTTGGTGAAAGGTGGCCGCGGACCCCCTAGAAAGAGCCGGCGGACCCCTAAGGGGTCTGCGGACCACAGGTTGGGAAGCCCTGGTCTACACTGTCTTGGAGTACAAGTGGGTCTTTTGCAACTAAGAGAAACATTCCAGATGTTACACATGTGTTGTGTGATCAAAATAGTCCTATGTAGAGGCCTGCCCTGTAACATTGCACATAGCTTGCTGGCCAAATGATAGAAGTGCCTCTACCAGCTGATAGAGTTAAACCTCAGAAGCTGTTGGAAGTTTCTGGAATTGATTCCAGTGGGCCTCTACTAAAAAATCAGGCATTACTATAAATGTGTTATATCGTATTAATCACCTGTGCTGTAACTAGAGCAGTACATTTAGAACTAACAACCAAATCGACAATAGATTGCTTCTTATTTGCCTTCCAAAGGGCTATAGATTGGTGCGCTATTCCACGTAGCGTGTATAGTTCTAACACCCAAACTTTCCTTGCAGTTTACCGAGAGATAACAGAAATATGGACCACTATCTCTGCTTACAAGGCATGTCAGTTTGTCAGGCAACAGGGTATCATCATATGGAAGTTGATAGCGTCACAAGCAAGTTAGTGGAGAGGACAGTGGGAGTGGATGGTTGGCTAAGTTAAATGATGCCTCCTCAATGTACTGGGCCAGTGCATCACTGCAACATGGACGATGAAGGCCTGCAAACTGTACTTGTGAAAGCAAATGTTGCCCTCAGTTAAAGACCCATCACAAACTGAGGACGAAGTGCTTACCCCATCTCGTTTTCTTGTGGGAGGAAGACATACAGCTTACAAACGGGCAATGAGCCACCAAAAAGAGCAAATTTGTAAGGCAGTTTAAACTGTTGCAGAAGATCTTTGGTGACTTTTGGAAACATTGGAGCAAAGAGTAGTTATTGCTTCTTCAGAGCTTCCATCAAGTTAAGGACACTGGCAAATCAGAGCAGGTCCTATTTGGAGATATTGTAGTTCTCCAAGATGACACTTCATTGCCACTTGTGGAAGAGGGCAAGAGTGAAACAACTACAAACAGATAAAGATGGACTACCTCAAACTGTTATTCTTGCTACCCCTGATAGAAGAGGTGTTACCAGGCCAATCCAGCTGGTTGTCCCTCTATAAGCCCAACAGAATGGGAAAGGTGTGAAAGATCAGGGATGTTATACATCATTATCCTGAACACTTCATCTTTGTAACTACGTTTGTATAATATTATTGATGATGTTGTTGTTGCAGTTACATAAATGAATACTTTGTTAAAGTGATAGGCTTGTACTTCCATACTTTCTCAACTCGATACTGACATTTCATTTAGCATAAAGAATTATCTGTATTTTATGTCTTTTGTATTTGTATATAGAAACTCATATGATGTGTGTTACAGATATCAGATTTTTTGGGCTTATTCAGATAAAATGCTTGGTCTCCGTTCCAAGTCTGATATACTTCGAATTATTGTGAAGGATCTTCCTCTAACATGTGCAGTTTATAAGCTTCCTTCCTAAGCATATCTTGTGACCCTTGTCATTACTATATATTGCCAAGGATGTTCTCCTTCAAATGTTTTTCAGCACTTCTCTAACACTACCTCCCACTAACTTTGTGAGGTGTGTATATCTTTATAACTATAATTGAGAGTGTATGTATATTGTTTTCACTTTTGAATCACAGGACCATATGTCATTGGAGGCAGGAGTGGGTGGAAGAAAGGGGCAAGAAGCTATTTTCAATAAAATGCTTTGGCGTTGTCCTCACAGCATCAGTGGTTTCATGAAGTGCTGGTAATTCACTTGAAGGTTTAACACTACACTGTGAAGTATTGATTAATTCTTCATCAGGAGGGTGCTTATTGCATTTTAATGTGCTGTATTTTATAAGAATGCACCCAGTTTTCTCCAGAAGAGTGTCCAGTTTTGGCTGAAATGCTTTTTCACTATTGTCCATAGTGATGTACCAAATTTCGAGCTGTTAACAAAATTTTTGTTCACCTCCTCAACTTATACAGATAAGAAGAAAGAAAACTTCGGGCATATATTTTATCCAACTAACCCACTACTTTCAATTTGAATATTCTTAATTTTTTAGCCTTTGTATTTATAGCAGTTTCACTATTTTGCTGTTTGTATTGTGCGTTTCCACTACTTAACAATGGGGTTATTCCATGCCAAGTAGTCTAGAGATGCTGTGTGACTTATCATGGATTTTGATAAAATGTTCTGTGAACATTCACACATGTTCCCCTATGACTGTTGGTAAAGTTTCATTATCACAAATTCAATACTTGCAGAGATATAGTCATTTGTTTGACTGCATAGTGCAGCTTTAAACAGTGCACCCTTCAGTAATAACTTATCAGTACAAGGTCTTAGAATATAAAATTTCATTCTCCTACTGCTTTCCAGTAGTAGACAAATTGAGGGCAAAGATGACGACTTCTGTAAAAATACGAAAAATGGATATTTTAGCCTACTTTTACATTAAGTTTTCTGCAAGCTCTTTTTAAACTTGTAATTTTATCCGTTGTCTTTCATTTCTTAGTTGCTTCAAAATTAATGGAAGTTTTTTTTATGTCTTCATAATTAAATTAAAGGCAGTTTGTTTTTTGCCGTATGTGTTTTGCATCTTTTATTTGTGAAGTATTTTCAGTGGCCTTGTAATACATCTTGTTTTATGTATATAATGTGTTACATAGTAGCTACAAATATGTTGCTATATTATGTTTCCTTTTGTTATTCTCTTGTTTTCCAGGTTGGAAACAACTTTTGCAGTGCATTGTTTGGAGGTTAAATTATTATTTGGTGTTAGGCTTTCTGATGATGTCAATCGATGTGTGTCAACCTGGAGATGTGTTTACTTGGTCTGCATACTTCAGATGGCCAGTTTTTTGCGGGTTGCTATTTGGTGTGTGTGTGTGTGTGTGTGTGTGTGTGTGTGTGTGTGTGTGTGTGTGTGTTTCTTTTTCCCCCAATCTCTGTTGGTTATTATTTCGGTGGCTAACATGGTCAGTGAGTTATTTCTTATAGTGATTTGGCTATTAATTGCTTTCTTATTCATTGTAAGGCCTCTTTGTATATGAAAGTTATCCTGAAATGCTTTTTGTTGTAATTGTTTTTCATGACCTGTTCATTGTTGGATGGTTCGTGTCAGTGTTTTATCAGGTGTTAAGCAAAGGTAGAATCGCTGTTTTCATACTAACAGCTTGTTGTATGTTCTTTATACCTAGTTTTGAAATTTCTGTCTGTCATTCCCTGATATACTGATTTGCATTATTGACATTCTAACTGGTACAAGGTGTGTGAGAAAACTAGTGAGACTGACAGCACTGCGAGCAATCTGGCAATGCTGTAATGTTCTACTTCTGTAGACTGATGCGTTCATCCCTTCCAAATGCTCAGAGTTGCAGCTCTGTTCAGCTATAACATGATTTTTTAGAGTGCCATCAGTGAAGTTGTGCTTTTGTTGTGTGTTACAAAAATGGAACAGAGGAATTTATAGCAACGTTACACCATCAAGTTTTATGTTAAACTTGGGCATTCCATGAGTGTGATCTTTGAAAAGTTGAAGCAGGCCTATAGGGAACATACCTTATCCAGATAAAATTTTTTTTGGTGGTAAAAATCTTTTTGGGAGGTTGAGAACACGTTAAATATGGACCTTGCTCAGGGAGACCTCAAGCTTCAAAAACCGGTGAGAACAGCAAATGTGTGCATGCTTTTGTGAGATCATACCAACGTTTGACAATGTGAATGATAGGCAACCTGCTACTGTATATCAAATTTTGACTGGAGTTCCATATATTCTAGGCAAGTATATGCATCATGGCACCAACTTGTCACATGGGTATTTCCATTGGAATTTTCCACTCTAAAAGGCATTCCTGTTGTTCCTTAGCCACCCTATTCACGTGATGTGAGTCCTTGTGACGTTTTTATTTTCCCAAAATTGAAGGAGGTCTTAAATGGACATCACTTCGGGACTCTGGAGAATGTTAAAAAGGACGTGGTGAACCTGTTAAAGCCCTATTAGTTGAAGCCTTTCAGCACTGCCACCAAGAATGAGAAAGACAACTCTGCTGTAAAATTTGAAATTTTCCCGACAAATCAACTGTTCAAAAAGATTTTGGGCTTGCAGCCAGTAGTCGTAAACTTCATTGCACGACATTTCGGCTGGACCAACTGCCAGCCATCTTCAGGTGAGCCGAACGAGGACTGACGAAGACGTTCTCTGCTCCAGCTTATATAGTGGACTCATAGTACTGCCGCGCATGCGTTGCAATTGCGGAGACAGAAGGGCCACACCGCCCAGCGGCAGCGCCCTCGCTGGTGGAACTGCAGTACTCAGCTGCCGTCGGTATTGTCGCTGGCCGCAGCTATCGAAGTCTTCTGGCGTCTTCGTCTCGAGCAAATTTAGGAGATGACGGGATTCCATGCATTATTCAATTGCTACTGCGGAAGGTGGGAATGAAATGCGAGCATATAAGGCCTTAAAAAATATGATTATATTCCACTCATGCATGAATTAAATCTTAAATCTTTTATCATGTTCTACAGTTGTTTGATACTCCCTGGTGAAGGTACCCCATTTATTCTCAAGTGGTTCAAAACAATCAACAGTCACCCTAATACAGTGTGACCTGCACAACGCATGTGCCACTCAGGTAGCACTGAGCATTGGGCAAGTGTCCAGAAATATGGAAATGATAAAACTCGGCCTGGGCCACAGCGACAAATGAAGGCCAGTGTACTTGTTTCTGTAAGAAAACATGTAGCTCAACATGGTACTCTCACTTGTCAGGTCAGAAGAAAACATACGCTCCATTAAAACAAAACTGTCAAATCCTGTCACAAATGTAGTGTATATGAGGGTAGTTTAGAAAGTTCTCGGAATGGAATAGGGAAAAAAGTATCTGCATCAATGAAACTTTTTTTAATGTAGTCTCCTTGTAGATTAATGCACTTGGTCAAACGATCTTCCAGTGCCTTGATCCCATCTCGAAAATGAGTTACCTCCAGGCCTGCAAAATAGTTGTCAATGTCGGCTATCAATTCTTCGTTTTAAGTGAATCTTCCACCAAGAAAAATTTTCAGTTTTGGGAAGAGATGGAAGTCTGACGGAGGCATATCAGGTGAATAAGGCGGGTGTGGCAACAATTCATACCGTGGTTTGTGTAATCTTGCCGTGGTGACAGCACATTTTCAAACTTTTCAAACCACCCTTGTACTTGCATGACAAATGCCTTACAGAGTTTCCTACACAATTATGCTTTTGTTCCTTGCCTACCTAACATCATTACATATAAAGTATCCTCATGCTGAGGAGTGATTGAAGACACTTTAAAAGAATAACTGTTTATTAACTAAACAAAAACTCAATGATGGTGTTCTTGAATGAACATACGTCAGAAATCTCTCTCCTATGATGTTTTTTGTGACATGCCTACACGACAAGCCGTAGAGTTGTGATAACTAATGGTGTGAAGACCTGTCATGTGACTGGGTAGGTACTGCCGGCATATGACTGCTGACGTACTGTTGGTGAAGACCACTATGAACGGGGCTGGGTATGTTGGCATAGAGTGGTGAGATGAAACTGCCACTACCGCCAGATAGTAGCGCTGGGTTTGAACTGCTGATGCAGCCAGACTGAACTCCTGGTACTGCCAACTTAAAGTGTAGGCTCTAACTCACTTCGCGCAGTCTGGCAGCTAGCCTAAATAAGTTGGCACCCCCAGACACATGTGTAACTCCATGGTAATAGCCTAGGTCATGCAAGGAAAGTCTCGATGTTGATGAAAGCCATTGATCCATGACCACCAGATGGGAAGTTACCATCATGGTATGCCTGAAGTGCGGAGCAAATAGTTACCAAGAGGATACAACTTAATAGTTCATAACCTGTAATAAGAAAGTCATGTTATCACATTTCAATTAATAATCATTGATTAGCAAAAATATATTTTATTTTGATTATTACTGTTCCATAGTAGTGTATGAACTACGTGCCCATGAGGACATTATTAGCCCACTTGAAAAACCTCCTTGCAGAAATGATACTGCAAATTACTGTTAAAGTTGTTTATGTGGTCACTAATAAATCATATAGGTGAAAATTTTATAACTCTGTGACAAAAAGGTTCAGGGCATATGTGGTGCAATATTGAACGTCCTGATAACTAGGAAACAAGATCAAGTCAGAAAACCTTGAAAAACTTATGAAAAAGGGGTGTCTTGTCACCACTAATAATGACATATTTTAGGCTGTTTTTCTGCTACAGTGCCTACAGAAGCAAACTGGTTGTAAACTTCAAAATTTAACAGTGTATTACCAAGTCACTGTACATTGTGGTAGTAAAGTTGTTGCATAACAGCTAAAGCACATATTGTACACTACTGGCCATTAAAATTACTACACCTCGAAGATGACGTGCTACAGACGCAAAATTTAACCGACAGGAAGAAGATTTGTGATTTGCAAATGATTAGCTTTTCAGAGCATTCACACAAGGTTGGCGCCGGTGGCGACACCTACAACCTGCTGGCATGAGGAAAGTTTCCAACGTATTTCTCATACACAAACAGCAGTTGACGGGCATTGCCTGGTGAAACATTGTTGTGATGCCTCATGTAAGGAGGAGAAATGCGTACCATCACGTTCCCGTCTTTGATAAAGGTCAGATTGTAGCCTATTGCGATTGTGGTTTATCGTATAGTGACATTGCTGCTCGCGTTGGTTGAGATCCAATGACTGTTAGGAGAACATGGAATCGGTAGGTTCAGGAGGGTAATACGGAATGCCATGCTGGATCCCAATGGCCTCGTATCGCTAAATACGGGGATGTTTGCAAGACAACAACCATCTGCACGAACAGTTTGATGACGTTTGCAGCATCATGGACTATCAGCTCAGAGAACATGGCTGCAGTAACCCTTCACGCTGCATCACAGACAGGAGCGCCTGCGATGGTGTACTCAACGACGAACCTGGGTGCACGAATGGCAAAACGTCATTTTTTCGGATGAATCCAGGTTCTGCTTACAGCATCATGATAGTCACATCCGTGTTCGGCAACATCGCGGTGAACGCACACTGGAAGCGTGTATTCGTCATCGCCATACTGGCGTATCACCTGGCGTGATGGTATGGGGTGCCATTGGTTACACGTCTCAGTCACCTCTTGTTCGCATTGACGGCAATTTGAACAGTGGACGTTACATTTCAGATGTGTTACGACCCGTGGCTCTACCCTTCATTCGATCCCTGCGAAACCCTACATTTCAGCAGGATAATGCATGACCGCTTGCTGTAGGTCCTGTATGGGCCTTTCTGGATACGGAAAATGTTCGACTGCTGCCCTGCCCAACTGCTGCCCTGCCCAGCACATTCTCCAGATCTCTCACAAATTGAAAACATCTGGTCAGTGGTGGCTGAGGAAGTGGCTCATCACAATACGCCATTCACTACTCTTGATGAACTGTAGTATCATGCCGAAGCTGCACGGACAGCTGTACCTGTACACGCCATCCAAGCTCTGTTTGACTCAATGCCCAGGTGCATCAAGGCCGTTATTACGGCCAGACATGGTTGTTCTGGGTACTGATTTCTCGGGATATATGCATTCAAATTGCGTGAAAATGTAATCACATGTTAGTTCTAGTATAATATATTTGTCCAATGAATACCCATTTATCATCTGCACTTCTTCTTGGTGTTGCAATTGTAATGGCCAGTAGTGTATAAACTCCCTTCAAGTTTTACACCATTGTCTCATTGTGTACATTTTGTTGAAGTTCATAGCAGTATGCCTGACATTTTTTTTTAGAGTATTCATGTTACAGAGAATTTTGAGTACGTCTATTAATTGTGCAGAGAATTTTAGTATGTCTGTTAATTGTGCAATGCTGTTTACATGCAAGTTTAATTCCGGTCTAAAGTAAAGCATATTTTATGTTTGAATAGTTCGTGGCTTATATGAAACATTAGTGTACTTATTAAAAGTAGTGTAAATGTTTTGCTGCGGTCCATGGTTAAGGGGAGGTTTACTATCTTTTGGTTCAAAAAATCGATTTTTTAAAAAATTGCAGTTTTGGATCCATAAAAGTGTTTAGAATCCACCCCTGAAACAGTTTTTCTGAATATGGAATGGAAATGTTTGTTATTCGTGGTTGAACAAAAAATGCACCTGCCTGAAATCGGCCTTTTTCACGCACCAGTTTTTTTCTTTCGGAGGATGAGTTATTGTACCGGTGATCGAGAGGAAACACACAAAATTCAGATGAAAGTTTGAACGCTTGTGTTTGGAAGTTAGCCCCCAAGCATTTGCATTCTGGTGCGAAGACTGTGGAGACTGCGACTTTCCTAGCAGTGAGCAGCATCATTGAAGGGTATTCAGCAATTCTGAAGACCATAACAATGATGGACGTCACCCTGGGACTCGATTCGATGCAGTTCGCCAAGCATTCGGACGACCACCAGATTAAAGCAGCCGGAAACCGCTTGTCACTGGCTGTACGAGCGGCTCTGGAGCAGTGCAGGATGGCCCAGATTGAGCAGAACACCCTCTGAGGAAGAAGGACTAGTTTATGGCCCTGGAATAGCAGATTGTATGTACGTTGCTTAATATTTCGTTTGTATGTAGTCAAAACTTCAAATGCATTTTTCTCGAAATGACATTTTCCTTATCGCACGGTATGGTAACTTCTAATCTACTGAACCAATTGGCATGATTCTTTGTTTCCGACGAAGCTAACTAAATTGTCGAGGAGCTGTACCACTTTTATTACAATCCATCAACTATAAATATTTTTACTTGGCCGAGGAAGTCGAAAAATTGATGAAAAAAAAAACAATTTTTTTTTTTTCAAATGGCCGCTATTTTGTTTCCTGTGGTACAAATAACTTAAGTGAGGTACAATTCGTAAAGAATCTTATATACTTTACTAACATCAACTCAATTTTGATCTCAGATGAGCCAGCTGACCTGTGACACACCACGCGTGAAGGTCTACATCGAAATTTTGTTTCGTCTCGACGACACTTCCGCCTCTGCTCTTCGACATTTGTGGTCAAAAAAAATTCCAGTTTGTAGAGGAAATATAAATAAACATTTTGACCAAATTTGACATTGACATCTATAACACATCCCGAGAAGAAAATTCTCAAAGAACATGATTTTTTTGGGCCAATGATAGGAAGCCTCCCCTTAAGGTTAGATGTAACTTGAGTAAGAGTGGCATATAATTGAAAGCACCTCCACTTTTTCATTGTTTTTTAGGGTCTTGTATGTTCACACTGCAATACCAAATATAGTTTTTTAGCTGGTTTAGATCACCACCTTCCTAATGGAGAAAATGGTTTGAAAGAGTTTGTAGAAATCTTTTTTGTAAAACTGGGCTACAAATTACCCTTTTTGGCATTATTAGAAAAATTGTTAACTTAGACCTCAATTTGTAAACTATTGGAAAGGAGCAAGCGAAAGAAATTTTATAGATTTCGAGATCTTGTGTTGGTAAGTTATTACATGCAAAGTTTCAGGTTTATACCACAATTGCTTCTGGAGGTACAGAAAGCTTAACTCCCCATTTTATCTTGCATCTATTTTCTTTATCCAACTGTGCTTCATATTATCCAGAAGAAAATTTTATATGTGATTATTATTCAGTTTAAGAGAGTTCAAAAAGTTGCACTAGATGGTCTAGTCTTTTTTCAAGAAAATATTACCAGAGATGTGTCTCAAAGTTGCCAAAAAGCTCAGGGTGGATTGTTATTAGCTGCACTTAAGGGTCAAACAAGTGACACTATAACTGCAAGTATTGTCCAATATTTATTGCGAACATGTGCAAATCTTCACATAAAGTTACAGCAAAATCCGTTATGGAAACTTTTCCGAAATTAGACTACTTGGCATGGAAAGGCCCAGTGTTCTGTGACTGTATACTACTACCGATAGGTCCACTAATTATAATGATACACATGTAGACAAGGTACTTCATGCTCCTATAATGGCAGTCATAGAGAAATTATTATGGCCAAAATATCCTCTGTTCTTTACGAGGATTCTTCATTTTAGTTATGCCTCTAATTGATGTTTTTGTAACATAATAATTGTATGTTATGTTATGGTTCATGCTCTTGAGGTTGTAATGTATGGATTTATGAATGTCATAAAATATTTTGGCTTCCTCTAAAGTGACATGTTACAAAATGGTTTTTCTCCAGCCTTGGAATTTTTTTTCTTTTATCATATGTGAGTTCACTTGCACAAAAGTGCGTACTAAATGTACGCAAATTGCAATGGAACTGATAAATTTCTCTCTTCCTTTTGGCATTTTCTGCTCAAGCACTTCTAACCCTTTCCACTCAATCCCCACCTCACACCCACCATCCCCACTGCACTCATAATATTTGCACTAAAAATAACCTGTATTATATATAATGATATTATGCCAAAGATTACTATAAACTAAACAGTAAAGGAAACTATAAGTACATTATAACACAGAACACGTCATGTTTTGTCTTTCACGTCATGTATTTTGTCACTATATTACCTCAAGGTGTGGTACTTTTTGAAGCATTGTAGAAGTCCTGGTTTTCTGGAATGTGTTACAGTAGTAAACAGTTTCCCTTCTGCCAACTTTTACCTTCCTCTTAGTGCAAACAGCACATCTTTTCAATGGAGTAACTGAAGTGTTGCTGCTTTGATAGTCTCTCCTCTTCATCAAACATAGATGACCTTCCCTTATTTCTTCCATTTTCGTTCTGTCCATTTCCAACCAGAGCTTTTAGAAGCCAGTCCTCTCTCTCTGGCTTGTTTGGATTGTAACACCTGAAAATGACAGGCCTCTTGAACCCAGTAGTGCTCTCATCACTGATTATGTTGCCTTCCTGAAATGTAAAGTTCTCTGAACTTGTCAGTGTTCTACACTATGCTTTTCACTGTGGCCCACTTGTGACATTATCAGCTGGAGGTCATCTTGAAATTGGCCAAGCATAGAATGTCCAGAAAAATTTGGAGAAAACTAAAACATCTTTATGAAATGAACCCTTTCATGTCCATTCTTCACTGAAGTTATTCTGAATATCTGGCTGGAGGTTCATGTCCATATTTAGAATTCTGCCTAAGAATGCTTTTATTTCATCGAAAGTAATGTGTTTCCAATCTTCTCAGGCTGATCTCTGCCTCGGTGGTTCATTTTTCTTTTTCTTTTTTGTTTCTAGCCTTTGAGTACTTGCGTATTTTTTTATCTCAGTTATCAGTTCATGTATAAAAAATAACAAATAAATCCAGTACCTCATGAGATGCTGAAGAGGGGTTTTGAATTCATTTACAGCAGTGAAATTGGTTTTTGCAAAATGTAGTTGATCTCTCTATTTTCACCATCAATCAGAAGCTTATTGGTCATCAGTGTCACTACTACTTATAGACTCTTGCTTGTTCACCACTATCAATTTCTGTATTTTCACGTTCACTGTTGTTTCATGACCTATAATTACTGTTGACATTGTTAAAACCACTCATATCCCTCGCACTTCCATCCAATACCTCCAATATTGTCTTAAGATTATCACATAAACTTGCTGTCTTTGTTGTTTTGGTTACAAACACTGCCTTCAAAATGAATGTGAAAACAACCAGTGTGTTTAACAAATGGTTACGTTGCTTGCTGGCTGTTATCAGAACAATTCAGTACAAGAAACACATTGCTGAGAGCCTAGACATACAGGTTACCATGAAATAAAGTTTGTAATGGGCAACACCTGAAATGTGAGTCTATTCTGATGTTTATGCAGTTAGCGCTATCCCACCAGTTGAGTGCGAGGAAGGTTTGGGGGATAACTCATAGTAGAACAGACTGGAAAGAAGGTGTGGGTGTCGGGTAAAGAAATTGGGAGGGCAATGGTGGCAGGATTGGATATGCATGGGGAGTAGAGTGGCTAGTGGAGTTAAAGGCTGGGAGGACTGTCGGTCAGAAGTTGTTTCGAAAGGATATTTCTCATCTACTTAGTTCAGAGAAGCTGCAGTATCCATATGGTATGGGTTTTGAAGACTATTAAAGTCAAGCTTGTTGTGTTCAGCTGTGTTTCTTGTCAGTAGGTAGTGGCCATTCATTCGGGCATACGAGGGGCGTTTGAAAAGTCCGTGCAAACTCCGAGAGATGGCACCACGAGCACATATCAAGGTCATGTGTAGTTAGTAGCAGCTTTGGAAACAACGCACACCAAATTTCAGCCATATTGGTCTGTTTCTTTGTGTTTTGCATTCATGTGAATCAAGGAAGTCGATTGATTGTCAAAAAAATGGACAAAAAAGAATTTCGTCTGGTGATTAAACATTACTTTATGAAAGGCAAAACACCTCAGGAGACAAAAGAGAAGCTTGATAAACATTATGATGACTGCACTTTTGATTTGAACAGTTATAAGGGATTTCAAAATCTGCGGAGTAGCTATGTGGGCACAAGTGATGCTGAATGTTCTGTATGCCCTGTGGAGGTTAAAACTCCAGAAATCATTGATAAAATCCATGATATGGTGATGGATGAGGGAAGAGTTCAGGTGTGTGAGATTGCTAGTGCTGTGGGCATTTCGAATGAACGGGTACATAATATTTTGCATTAACATTTGGACATAAGAAAGCAATCCCCAAGATGGGTTCCCCGTTGCTCACGCTTGACCAAAAACAGAATAATGTGAAGTGTTGCAAGGATGGTTTACAGCTGTACAGGAAGAATCTGCAGGACTATAAGTACCGTTTCATCACTGTGGATGAAACATGGATACGTTACTATACTCCTGAGACCAAACAACAATCTAAACAATGGGTTACCAAGGGAGAATCTGCACCAAGAAAGGCAAAGACCATTCCTTTGGCTGGAAAGATTATGCTGATTGTCTTTTGGGATTCGCAAGGGATAATTCTCATCGACTATCTGGGAAGGGTAAAACTATTACATGTGAATATTATTCATCGTTATTGTACCGTTTGAAAACCAAGCTGCAAGAAAAACGCCAGCGTTTGGACTGCAAAAAAGGCTTTTCCCTTACAGCAAACACCTCAGCAGTTGCGGTCGCAAAATTAATGGAAATATGATTCCGAATCGTTTCACATGGCCCTCTATTCTCCAGACTTCGCTCCCTCTGACTACTATTTGTTCCCCAATTTGAAGAAATGGCTGGCGGGACAAAGATTTTATTCAAGTGAGGTGGTGATTGCAGCAACTAATAGCTATTTTGCAGACTTGGACAATTCTTATCATTCGGAAGGGATCAACAAATTAGAACAGTGTATAAGTCTAAAAGGAGACTGTGTCGAAAAATAATAAAGGTTTACTCCAAACACTTAAGTAGTTTTTATTTTTGCACGAACTTTTCAAACGCCCCTCATACGATGAATTGGTTGTCATGCTCACATAATACTTTGTTCAGTAGTTGCAGGGGCAGTAGTCAGGATGATTGACCAATCTGGCCTTGTAACATTAACCAAAACGGCCTTGCTGAGCTGGTACTGCGAACAGCTGAAAGCAAGGAGAAACTACAGCCATAATTTTTCCTGCAGCCTTACTGTATGGTTAAATGATTATGGCTTCCTTTTGGGGTAGGTATTCCAGAGGTATTCAGCTCTCCGGGCAGGGACTGAAACAAAACTGGCATGCTGCAGATTAGAACGTGTAATGTTACATCCCTTAATTGTGCAGGCAGGTTAGAAAATTTAAAGAGAGAAATAGATAGGTTGAAGTTACATATAATGGGAATTGGCAAAGCTTGATGGCAGGAGGGACAGGACTTCTAATCAGGTGAATACAGGGTTACAAATAAAACGTGAAATAGGGGTAATGCAGGAGTGGGTTTAATAATGAATAAGAAAACAGAAATGTGGGTAAGCTACTATGAACAACATAGTGAATGCATTACTGTAGTCAAGATACACAAAGCCCACACCTACCACAGTAGTAAAAGTTTATATGCCAGCTAGCTCTGTAGATGATAAAGAGATTGAAGAAATGTATGATGAGATAATAAACTATTCGTAAAGGTAAAGGAAATGACAATTTAATAAAGATGGAGGACTGAAATTCAATTGTAGGAAAAGGAAGAGAAGGAAAAATAGGTGAATGTGGGCTGCAGGAAAGAAATGAAAGAGGAAGCCACCTGGTAGAATTTTGCACAGAGAATAACTTAATCATAGCTGACACTTTGTTTAAGAATCATGAAAGTAGGTTGTATATGTGGCAGAGGCCTGGAGACACTGGAAGGTTTCAGGTAAGTTATATAATGGTACGACAGAGATTTAGGAACCAGGTTTTAAATTGCAAGACATTTTCAAGGGGAGATGTGGACTCTGACCACAATTTATTGGTTATGAACTGTAGATTAAAACTAAAGAAATGCCAAATAGATGGGAATATAAGAGATAGGACATAGATAAACTGGAAGAACCAGAGGTTGTAGGGAGTTTCAGAGAGAGCATTAGGGAATGATTGACAAAACAGGGGAAAGAAATACAGTAGAAGAAGAATGGGTAGCTTTGAGAGATGAAATAGTGGAGGCAGCAGAGGATCAAGTAGGTATAAAGACAAGGGCTAGTAGAAATCCTCGGGTAACAGAAGAAATATTTAATTTAATTGATGAAAGGAGAAAATAAATGCAGTAAATGAAGCAGGCAAAAAGGAATACAAACATCTCAAAATGAGATCGACAGGAAGTGCAAAATGGCTAAGCAGGGATGGCTAGAGGACAAATGTAAGGATGTAGAGGCTTATCTCACTAGGGGTAAGATAGATACTGCCTACAGGAAAATAGAGACCTTTGGAGAAAGGAGAACCACCTGTTTGAATATCAAGAGCTCCGATAGAAAACCAGTTCTAAGCAAAGAAGGGAAAGCAGGAAGGTGGAAAGGATTATATAGATGGTCTACACAAGGGCAATGTACTTGAGGGCATTAGTACAGAAATGGAAGAGGACATAGATGAAGATGAAATGGGATGTAAGCTACTACGTGAAGAATTTGACAGAGCACTGAAAGACCCAAGTCGAAACACGGTGCCAGGAGTAGACAACATTCCATTAAATCTGCTTATAGCCTTTGTAGAGCCAGCCATGACAGAACTCTGCCATCTGGTGAGCAAGATGTATGAGACAGGCGAAATACCCTCAGACCTCAAGAAGAATATAATAATTCCAATCCCAAGAAAAGCAGGTGTTGACAGGTCCGAAAATTACCGAAGTATCAGTTCAATAAGTCACGGCTGCAAAATACCAACACAAATTCTTTACAGACGAATGGAAAAGTGGTAGTAACCAACCTCGGGGAAGATCAGTTTGTATTCCGTAGAAATGTTGGAACACACGAAGCAGTTCTTACGGATTAAGGAAAGGCAAACCTACATTTATAGCATATGTAGACTTAGAGAAAATGTTTGACAATATTGACTGGAATACTGTCTTTCAAATTCTGAAGGTGGCAGGAGTCAAATACAGGGAGCGAGAGACTATTTACAATTTGTACAGAAACCAAATGACAGTTATAAGAGTCGAGGGGCATGAAAGGGAAACAGTAGTTGGGAAGGGAGTGAGACAGGGTTGTAGGGTCTCCCCAATGTTATTCAATCTTTATATTTTGCAAGCAGTAAGGAAACAAAAGAAAAACTTATAGTAAGAATTAAAATCTGTGGTGAAGAAATAAAAAAATTGAGGTTTGCTGATGATGTAATTCTGTCAGAGACAGCAAAGGACCTGGAAGAGCAGTTGAATGGAATGGAATGGACAGGGTCTTGAAAGGAGTATATAAGATGAACATCAACAAAAGCAAATAAAATCAGGTGATGCTGAGGGAATTAGATTAGGAAATGACACTTAAAGTAGTAGATGAGTTTTGCTATTTGGGGAGTAAAATAACTGATGATGGCCGAAGTACAGAGGATATAAAATGTAGACTGGCAATGGCAAGGAAAGTGTTTCTCAAGAAGAGAAATTTGTTAACATCGAGTATAGATTTAAGTATCAGGAAGTCGTTTCTGAAAGTATTTGTATGGAGTGCAGCCATGTATGGAAGTGAAACATGGACTATAAATAGGTTAGACAAGAAGAGAATAAAACCTTTTGGAGTGTGGTGCTACTTAAGGGGCTCTGGAAAGGCTCAAAATCATGAAAAGTTCAATTTTTACTTTTTTACTTGTTTGCGTTTTCTGAATCTGCAGACTATTACCTTTTAATAGATATACAATTTATTCAATTCCGAAGACTGCAACTATCTTTAAATTTTTTTTGAAATGTGTTCTACATGGGCGTGACCCACTGTGGCGCTGTTAAACTGCTGTCAAATGGTGTTGTTATTAACTTCTGTGTTCATCAGGTACATTTTAGTGATGTGAGATAAAGTATGTGTTGTGGCTAACCTGTGATGGTTCAATATATATATCGCTGGTGTGATTGTCGATTGTTTCATGTTTATTTACTCTGTCGTTATCTCGAAAATATTCGTAATTAATTCTGTTTCTTGAGTCTCTGTTTTGTTGAAGTATAATAATGAGTAAAAGTAAAGTTATTAGAAATCCTCTGAAGGCTTTTAAGAAAAGGAGAAATGTTGGAAAGCCAAAAGTAAACAATAAAGACGATAACCAAGTGAGTGAACCTAACCTCTCAAGTACACCTGCCCATAGCAGTCAAAGTGGGAAAGAAAATACTTCACAGAAGAAGCTTGGTTCTATGAGTGAAAACTATGAATGTTTTATGGGCGAATCGGATGTGAATGAAATATTTGATATGTCGGTTCTCAAAGGAATTTTTTCAAACTGTGTAAGATGTATTCATTGTAGTGAAGTTGGTCTGGAACTCTCCATAATAAAGCACGTAGGACTTGCTAGTGAAATACAACTGAAATGTGATAAGTGTTCATAAATGACCACCTTTTGGAACAGTGTTGCAGTAACTGCAACTGAAGAAAATGGTAGCAAAATCTACGAACACAACAACGAGCGATGCTTGCTTTAGACAAGGAACGCCTTCGGGCTGCAGACAGGGCTGTAAAGAGTCTAGAAATACAAGCAAGAGTAAACAGGAGGAGGAACAAGAGGAAGCTGGAGGAGGAGTTTGCAGAGGATGAAGATAATCCATCCTATGGACCTGGAATGCACTAAAAAGTTAATCCAATCTTTGTCGCTCGATTCCCAAAACTTTTATTTTCTCACACTAATTACATGTTTTCTGAGGATCTTCCAAACATATTTGTTTCAAACTTTCAGTAAATGTTACACAGTACCTTCTGTATAATTTAACACAGCCCTTTTCCAAAAAACTGTATATTTTTGAATATATAAATAAAAAATTGCAAAAAAATGTTGTGAATTTTCATTACAATTGAAAAAAAAAATCATCTTTAATAACTGAACTAAAATTTTGTAAAATCCCTGTGTTAAGTTGTAGCCCATATTCCAATAATCTGTAAAAAGTTCAACTTCCTACCTCAAATACTTTGTGAGGAAAGATGTAATTTATAAGCGTTATTTTAACATTGCAAGTATAGGGCGTTCCGGAGCCCCTTAAGTATGCTGAAAATTAGATGGGTAGATAATGTAACTATTGAGGAGGTACTCAATAGAATTGTGGAGAAAAGGAATTTGTGACACAACTTATCTAGAAGAAGGGTTCGGGTGGTAGAACATGTTATGAGGCATCAAGGGATCACCAGTCTAGTGGTGGAGGGGGAGGAAAGTATGGAGGATAAAAATCATAGAGGGAGACTACGGGATGAATATGCTAAGCATATTGAGGAGGATGTAGGTTACTTGGAGATGAGGAAGTTTGCACAGGATAGAGGAACATGGAGAGCTGTATCAAACCAGTCTCTGGAATGAAGACCACAACAACACCATTAGCAACAGCATGCAGGAACTGGAGTAGCATATGTGAGATGGATGCCCAGAACAGTTCTGCAGTCTGAGTTTACCAAAGGGGTATAGCACCGGTGGAAAGACGTTCAGTGTAATTGTGGCAGATGGACCAGGGTATTTTGTAAATTGTGTGGGTGGTGGAATATGCTTGGGAGAGAGTAGTACGGGCTGTGTCAGGATGTTCATTTCAGGGCACTTTGATTGGTGGTCGAAGCACTAGTGAAGGACACGATTTAAGTTGTTATAGTTCAGGATGATATTGTGTAATGAGTAGGTGCTGGTTGATTTCACACCTCCTACTCTCGCACACTTCTTTCAGCAGTTTTTCTTGCTTCCTGTGTTCCATAGAACTTTCACATCCCATCGTCCTTATTATGCCCCACTCCAACTCCTCTGCCTGTTCCAGAGCAAGCTCATTGGTGCCACATTCTTTTTCAATGCACTTGCTGCCTCCTCTTCTCAGCTGCCAGTCACTGTTTCCTCCCACCTTTTCTTCTTTTTCCTTGCGTCTTCTGCCTCTTAGCTCTCCTCAGTCACTGCACATGATACAGCCCCTCTCATCACCTCAAAGCAGTGCCAGGACTGTATTGTAAATTGGTGTGTGTGTGTGTGTGTGTGTGTGTGTGTGTGTGTGTTTTGGGGGAGGGGGGGGGGGGGGGGTCAGAGGCTTGTGAACTATGTGGTGGATTGTCACTGCTTCCATTACTTATATTCCACCAAGGACTTGCCATTACAATAATTGTGAATTAGTATTTTCATTTTCATTGTAGCCACCCCATCGTGCACTGGTGCTGCTGTTCACTATGTGGTTCCAGTTACCTGACACTTGCAGTCACGTGTGTGAGTTGCGTTTGAGTGAGTGTGTGTGTCATCTATTTTTGATGAAGGCCATACTGGCCGAAAGTTTTGTGTGACAGACTTTTTGTTGTGCCTCTCTGCAATTCAGCATCTCCACTATATGGTGAGTAGCAGCTTTTCATTTCATAATTTGTTACATTCCGTCCTGAATTTTCCAGTATTTTAATTTTTTCAGGTATAAACTGCACTTTGCAAAAACCGTAAATAGTTCACAATTCACAACACAGTGAAGGTAACATTGCATTACATTATGTGATGTAATGAACAACCCACTAGAAAGAAAGGGGCCCATACAATACAATACAAAACAATATAGTGAATATATACCTCTAGATGGTAGCATGCTTCTGAAACAAGGCACACCAAAGTAATATTAAAAATCCTAATAACATACTGTCGAATTCTTGGTGCAATACAAATAATGGGAGTAAAGTTCAGGCATTGAGCAGTGACAAGGACATATGCAAGTTTAAAGAAATCTTGTTGATCCGACAGTAAGAGAACTTTTAATGTCCTTTACAGGAATGTTAGTCTAACATGGATCAGTTCTAAAAGAAACAATTGGAAAAGCCGCGCGGGTTAGCCGTGCGGTCTAAGGCTGCCTCCGAGTCGGAGGTTAGATTCCTCCCTCGGACAGGGGGGGGGGGGGGGGGTGTTGTCCTTAGCTTAAGTTAGGTTAGTTAGTGTGGACGCCTAGGGACCTATGACCTTAGCAGTTTGGTCCCATAGGAACTTACCACAAAAAAATTTGTATAGTTCACAATTCTTTGCTTTTTTGTTTTAACTAATAAAGTTAAAGCAAAACAATATAAGAACTCCGTTAAAATGGTGTTAATAGTAAATCCGCTATTGGTGAAGTTTGTGATAGATTGATGTTATATTATTATTTTGCTTTTTAATGATTTAACGTGATGCGGTAAATTTTTTGTTTCAGACAAAAGACAACCTCCGCCAGGCACTCTCTGAGGAGTCAATATTCAAATGCACAGGGATGTGCGTGCAATACAAAGACTCAGATTCCTCCACGATATTGAGTTCGTCAGGCAGTACGGACTCACAGAAAAAATGCTTACCTCACGTGTATTTCAAATGTGGACATGTGCAGACCTGTGTTGATACCACGAGGAATTATGCAGCTTGTCCAGTTTGTTTAGAGGTTTGTAAATGCAGTTTATTGTGCATTAGAGGTGTGTGTGTGTGTGTGTGTGTGTGTGTGTGTGTGTGGTGGTGTTGTTGTTGTTGTTGTTGTTGTTGTTGTTGTTGTTGTTTTTTTTTTGTTTTTTTTTTTTTCACTTATCGTAATTGGGTCCATATCTTAGAAAACTTTGATTTCTTTTGGTATTGTGAATGAAAACCTCTTCTGGATCACTATTTTTTTTTAATTTTAATTTTGTTTTTATTTTAATTGATGACCGTTTTTGGTCTGACTGGTACCGTTTTTGGTCTGACTGGTACATTATCTTCGTACTAGTGCTACAAGGCATAGTTTGCCAGTAATGGAATTTGTTACATTCCTGCCACTAGTGCACCTTGCGCCACTAGATGTGAAGATGATCTGCTAGTCAGATCGAAATAAGTTACCATTCGTTAGAAAAAGCAGTGATTCATATGGTGGTGCCATTCATTCTGTGTGTTACAATGTAACCAAAACATAAAATAACATCATTATGAGTGTGTTTATTTTTAAATCGTAGGGTTGACAGATAAATTTGGTCAGGTTCTTATCATATAACGAGATGTCATTTGATGTTATTTCTGTCGTACTCATAGTAAATTCTATATATTTGTTAAACTTTTAGGATCAGTGTGATGTGTGTTTATTCTTAGAGCAGCACTGTCTTTCTCACTGAGGAGAAAGTGTGGTCGGTTGTTAGTCAAGGACAGTTCAAATGCGAAGTGTGCATTTCATAATAAATAGATGAGCAGTTGGAAGGTGATATGCAGATCATTGAGCGTATTACCACCGTAGGCATATGTAAAATAGGATCTACTCTTATTTCCTTTTCAAGCAAGACAGAAGTAATATAAGAAGAAGATTCAGTTATTACAGTCTCACCTCAGCTGTTGATCTGGATAATTGTCTCCAGGTGGCTTGGGATTTTAGTCAGGTGCTATATGGGAAGTCCAAGCTAGAGGCTTATTTGATTTTTTCCCTCAGATTTCTGTTTGTGCTGTGGGATGAAAATTTCTAGTGTTACCCCTGAAAGGTTTTCCAAACAATCTCCATAATTGGAAGTGACTGTATTGTATGTGGGCTCCAGGAAATTTACAGGGATGCTCTCATGTCCTAAAATAAATTATTGAACTGGATTGGAAACAAATTACTGTGAATGAGAATTTAAAAGTCTTTATCCTTAATTGATAGAGTTGTCGCAAAACGTCCCAAAGTTGAAGACCCTTCAGGAAAGCAGTTGTGTACATAAAAAGGCACTGAGAGTTTAAAAATAAGATAAATGTGTGATGGGTTGGCTACCTCAAGCAAAGCAAGGTTTATTGCAATAAATGAAATGTTTAGTTCAGTTTATATATAAAATTTGTTCACTGAGAATTGAATTTAGATTAAAGGAGGCATAGTTCTCAGCAGTTACATGTTCTAATGTGTTTCTTACGGGACTATATTCAACTTACATAATTCTTTCAGAAATGTTCAGTGTCAACACTCAATAACAGGAAATAACCCATTCCTGCAATAGTAGTTGAAAATGATTTGAAGGTATCAGAAAAACTGTGTAATTATTAATGGCTTATCAAGGTTTCCTTTGCCTTTATTGTGACTGCCAGTGGCAAGAGAATTGACACTTGACTTTTCTGTTTCGTGAACACTGTTACGAAGCACATCACACTGCGATACCTTCCACAAGATGCTAAGATGTTCAAAATGAGACATTAGCAAAATGATTATGGGACATCCAGAAAGGAATTTAATAAATTTAAGAGGATATATCATCATTCACCAAATAGAGAATATTCTCAGAAGTCTTCATGCAGGTAAACCAGGCAGAAAAATAATAAGAGGTTCCAGACTAACAAGGGGACATCACCAACTTGACCTCATATTTTAAGGAGAAGAAAACATGCTTCCAAGATATCAGCCTCAGCAGTTGATCTTAAGTGAAAATTTTTGGCATAATTCTGATGGTATACAGTTACGACAATTTGAGTGTACAGTTTTTAAGCATTCACGTGTACCAGTTTTTTGTCACTGGCCTGCTCCTGTCTAACACACAGTGCAAAGTGTTGTACATAAGAGTGAAAACTAGATGCCTAATACTTGTGGGATGTTGAAGGTTGGTGAGGGGACAGGGTGACATCCTCTCAACATGTTTTGAAATCTTGTTTGAGAACATGTTATTCTACATGAAAATGATGTTAGTAATAGGAGTACATAATACGTCAACCCCACGCGCTCCGGAAGTCATGTCAAGTTGGTGAACCGGTGGACAAAACTTTTGAATTTGTGGAAAATCAAACAAATTTAGGAGCTAGCTGCATCTTGTTCCACTTGGTGGTATTTTTAGTGTAGAAACTTCAGTGTCTTCTACTCTGTGCTCTTCATACAGTGGCAAGCTTCTGTACCTGGAAAACTTGTCTATGATTATAACTGTTCTGGAGCCATCCCTTAAGATTTTAGAAAACACCTGTCATCACATCTGTAAATGTTTTGTTGACTTTTCCAAAAGAGGTGCTACGCTAAATTAGTGTTTGCCTGATACAAACGTCACTTGATCCACAGCTGCTTTGAAATTATAGACAGAGGTGACAGTCAATATCCATATGTAGATAACATTTGTATTGTGGAAATTTGATTGTCATTCCATACTGCTCCTTGAAGTGCCACACTATAACTCGTTGGCTCACAGATATTCTGAATACAAATCTCTTACTCACTCACTTGAGTATTAAGCGACTGCAGTATGGCAGAGTGAGTGACAAACAACTGGAGTACTTGCCCTTTTAGAAGTGGTGTATCCAGAAGGTGTAACTGCATGTTATCAGAGTTATGGTCCAAATTTTTGCATGCAGGTGTCACACCTTGTGAATTACTGTCTGTTTCTAACAAGACAGCAGTTGGTGCTGACAGAGACTGTAGGTTCATCTTAACTGGTTACTGAGTGAACATTGCAAAGGGCACTGCATGCAGTGGCCATTTGGATTTGGTTATCTTGCAAGGCCGTGTAAAGCTGCAAATTGTCAGTGGGCCAAACTACACAGAATCTGGACAGCAGCTGGCTGGAAATTGTAGTATGAGACGGTGGCCAAATGAGGTGTTTCAGGCCAAAAGTGGTTCTGTGATGTCTTAAGCCCACCCATTCAGATTACAGTGTACATGAACCAGGAAGTTCTTGGTGATGAAAGTACACACTTTTTTCTACATCCCTATCCTGAGAACGCTTTGGAGGACAAGCTCATTTTTAAAAAAATTACAGAGCAGTGTTCACAAGACAGCACAGGCACATTCGTTGCCTGATCAGCAGTTTGGCGCTTTATACCATCCTGCTGGCTTACTAAACCACTCAATCTTAACTCTGTGGAAGACATCTGGGACAATTTAGAACAATAGATAAATGCAGCATTCAACATTTGGTAGTTTCATGAGATCTAATCACCAATGACTGGTCTCAGTTGGATGTGTCATATCTGAAGAAATTTGTGCACTATCTTCTGTGCCACGTGGAGGCCTTTTATCAGGGCTAGAGAGAGTGCTACACACTACTAGTGTGTCATCTTGGAGTGGGACGTGCTATCTTGTTGTGTGATATGCTTACATAAATCTAATGAAGGGCTTTTTAAGCTAAACAGTTTCTAGCCGTCATTACATCTTGATCTACTGTTCATGGCCTCGCCTCCGCTCTCAAGGTCTCGCCTCCGCTCTCAAGGCCTCGCCTTCACTATCTCGCCCTCGCTCACGTCGCCTCCGCTGTCACGCCCTCGCTCACGTCGCCTCCGCTGTCACGCCCTCGCTCACGTCGCCTCCGCTGTCACGCCCTCGCTCACGTCGCCTCCGCTGTCACGCCCTCGCTCACGTCGCCTCCACTCTCACGCCCTCACTCACGTCGCCTCCGCTCTCACGGCCCCGCTCACGTCTCCTCCGCTCTCACGCCTTCCATCGCCTCCTCTATCCATTTATTTGGTGAGTGTGTACACACACACACACACACACACACACATACACACACCGTGGAGCGTAGGGAGCACTTAAAAAATGGCAAAACCTGCCTTGAAGTGTTTTGTTAGGGAAGACTACAAAATAACAGATTTCGCTACTGATATTGATATTGTAGCCACCTGGTAGAATTGTACACAAAGCGTAATTTAATCATCACTAACACTTGCATGATTTATTGGTCTTGAACTGTAGATTAAAACTGAAGAAACTGAAAAACGTAGGAAATTAAGGAGATGGGACCTGGATAAATAGAAAGAACTAGAGATTGCTAAGAGCTTCAGAAGGAGCATTACATATCAGTTGACTAGAGCAGGGGGAATGAATGCAGTAGAAAATGAATGGGTAGCTTTAAGAGATGAAATAGTGAAGGGAGCAGAGGATCAAATAGGTAAAACCCCAAGGCCTAGAAGAAATCATTGGATAACACAAGAGATATTATTTGATGAAAGGAGAAAATATGAAAATGCAGCAATTGAAGCAGGCAAAAGGAATGCAACTGTTTAAAAAATGAGATTGATAAGATGTACAAAATGGCTAAGCAAGAATGTCAAGAGGACAAATGTAAGGGTTTAGAAGCATATTTCAATAGGGGAAAGATACAAATCACAGATAGTAAAATTAGAGGACTTTGGGGAAAGAGGAGCAGCTGAATGAATATGAAGCGCTCAGATGGAAAACCAGTCCCAAGCAAAGAAGGTAAACCTGAAAGGTGGATGGAGTACATAGAGGGTCTGTGAAATGGAGATAAACTAGAAGAAAATATTATGGAAATTAAGTGGATATAGTTAAAGATGAGACGGGAGACAAGATACTGCGAGAAAAATTTGACAGAACTCTGAAAGACCTAAGTCGAACAAGGTGCAGGGAGTAGACAATATTTTGTGAGAACTACTGATAGCATTGGGAGAGTCTGCCATGAATAAACTCTTCTGTCTGTTGTGCAAGATGTTTGTGGCAGGTGAAATACACTCAGACTTATCGAAGAATGTAGTAATTGCAATTCCAAATAAAGCAGATGCTGATAGGTGTGAAAATTACCAAACTATCAGTTCAATAGTTCATGGTCACAAAATACTAATATGAATTCTTCACAGAAGAACGGAAAGGTGGCCCAAGATGGTTTTCGAGAACAACAGTTTACATTCTGGAGAAATGTAGGAACATTTGAGGCTGTAGTAATCCTATGACTTATCGTGGAAGATAGGTTAAGGAAAGACAAATCTCTGTTCATAGCATTTGTAGAACAGAAATCTTTTGACAGTGTTGACTGGAATACTCTCTTTGAAATTCTGAAAATAGTAGGGGTAAAATACAGGGAGCGAAAGGCTATTTATAACTTTTACAGGAAACAGACGGCAATAATAGTGTGTCGAGGGGCTTGAAAGGAAGCAGTGGTTGAGGAGGGAGTGGGACAGGGATGTAGCCAATCCCCAATGTTTTCAATCTGCACACTAAACAAGCAGTAAAGGAAACCAAAGAAAAATGTGGAGTAGGAATTAAAGTACAGGGGATAGAAATAAAAACTTTGAGGTTTGGTGATGACGTAATTCTGTCAATGACGGCAAAGAAATTCAAAGAGCACTTGAATTGAATAGAAATTGTCTTGCAAAGTAGATATAACATGAACATCGACAAAACCAAAATGAGGATAATTGAATGTTGTCGAATTCATTCGGGTGATAGTGAGGTAATCAGATCAGTAAACAAGGCACTTACAGTAGTAGATGAGTATTGTTATTTGGGCAGCAAATTAACTGATGGTGGCCGATATAGAGGGGATGTAAAGTGTTGACTGGCATGGTAAGAAAAGCATTCCTAAAGGAGAGAAATTTGTTAACATCGAACCTAGATTTAAGTGTTAGGAAGTCTTTTCTGAAAATATTTCTATGGAATTTAGGTGTGTATGGAAGTGAAACAAAAAGAGAATAGAAGCTTTAAAAATGTGGTACTACAGAAGAATGTTGAAGATTAGATGGATAGATCACGTAACTAATGAGGAGGTACTGGATAGAATTGGGGAGACAAGAGGTTTGTGGCACAACTTGACTAAAAGAAGGGATCAATTGGTAGGACACACTCTGAGACATCAAAGGATCACCTGTTTAGTATTGGAGGAGGAAAGTGTGTGTGTGTGGGGGGGGGGGGGGGGGGCGGTTAAAAATCGTAAAGGGAGGTCAAGAGATGAATGCAGTAAGCAGATTCAGAAACATACATGTTGCAATAGTTACTTGGAGAAGAAGAGGCTTGCGAAGGGTAGAGTAACATGGAGAGCTGCATAAAACCAATCTTCAGAGTGACAACAACAACTGCAGCATTCATTACCACCATCAATAAATTGTTCATTTTGGTTTACAGACATGAATGATTGAGTGCTGAAGCAAGATTCCAAGAAGTTGATGGACAAATCAGTTCTTTCATGATAAAATCTACTATATTAATCATCCACTTAGAGAATGTATCAACAAATGAATTGTTGAAGTTATATTTCTTACAGATTTTTCTTTTACAGGGAAATTTTGGGGAATCAGCATTACAGATTTTTCTTTTACAGGGAAATTTTGGGGAATCAGCATTCATATCTTTATATTTTAAAGTTGTTTCAGCCCAGAACGATTCAAAATTGTTTCTCATAAATTTAATTAATGTTAATCATATTGGCCTCCTTCAAAATGTGGGGACTGCCTGTGTAATGCTATGTTTACCATATCAGTGTGACCAAACAGTTCTACAAAATTTGATATCTGAACATTCATAAAAACATTTAGAAAAAATTCTTGAAGTTTTGTATAGCTAGACAAAACTGATGACTTTATGTAGTACCTTACGGCACACCTTGTAAGACAGTGGTTTAAAATTTGTAGATCCATCTGTCCTTTAAGTGAACAAAAAGATGTAACCTTTTAGGTGTATCTCTGACATAATGGGATAAGTCAAACAATGGAAAAATCCGGGATGAAATGTAACAGTATTATGAAAAGGAAAGTTGCCACTCACCTTACAGTGGAGATGCTGAGCTGCATATAGGCACAACAAAAAGACTGTCACAGATTAGCTTTTGGCCAGTATGGCCTTCATCAAAAAACCGCGCGCCCGACTGCAATCTCTGTTAACTGCAGCCACACTGAGCAGCAGCACCAGTGCATGATGGGATTGGTGATTGGTTGCGGGTAAGGAGGAGGCTGGGGTGGGGAGGGGGAGGGATAGTGGGGTGGGACGGGGGACAGTGAAGAGTGCTGCGGAGGGCAGGGGAGAGATCGATTGGGGGCGAGAGCGGTTGTGCAAAAGGAGAAAAGTAAAAAGACTGCTTACAGTGGTGGAATGAGGGCTGGGTAGTACTGGAAAGAGAACAGGGAAGAGGCTGGATGGGTAAGGACAATGACTAACGAAGGGTGAGGCCAGGAGGGTTACAGGAACATAGGCTATATATTACAGGGAAGCTAGTGTCAGCACAAGCTGTGAAGCAGTCATTGAAATGAAGGCTGTCATGTTGGTGGGCAGCTTACTCAACAACAGGGTGGTCCACTTGTTTCTTGGCGACAGTTCATCAGTGACCATTCATGCGGATAGACAGCTTGGTGGTTGTCATGCCCACATAAAATGCAGTTCAGTGATTGCAGCTGAGTTTGTGGATCACATGACTCATTTCACCGATAGGCCTACTTCATGGGATAGGTGATGTTTGTGGCCGGACTGGAGTAGGTGATGGTGGGAGGATGCTTGGGACAGGGTTGAGGTTCCTCATATGTCGCTTACGTCACAGGCTGATATGTGGTATTTCTTCATCTGTTCTTACTTCATCGTCTTCAGAATCCGTTTCTGCTACAATTATCAACTGATAATTTTGTGAAATCTGAGGCTGGTAATCCAGATCCTCATTAATATTGTTCTCTACAGTATCTAGTTCCGAACTGGAACTGTTGCACTAGGAGAGAGAAGTTTCAAGAGGAGGAATGACAGTGGCTTTACATCCTTTTTCCATAACAACTCACTGGAGTAGTCTTCATTTTTGCTGCAAACAAATGTATCTATCAGCAGTGATGCTATTTTTTGCAACTACTATGTACCTCTCTGCCAACAGTGTGAACAACAATGTGTTGAATCATGTTCAGAGAGTGTTAATAGACAGCAACCGTGACAAGAAGTGACTCATATTTGTGAAAGCCATCCACAAAATAAGAAAGAATTTGTTGCTTGAGAGCAGCATCACCAAATAAAGGGTTAATAAGAATGATCTTTCTTCCTGTTGCGTCCATCTTAGCATCTGAGCTGGTAAGAAATTTCAGCAGTCATATACAAATTGCTAATAAAATCTTAGGCGCATGGTAGTGTTTTTATGTACTTGTGACATGTTGGAGTTCAAAGTGTTCTTCTACTAATGGTGGCAACATATAGCAGTACAACTATTCTTTCTTTGTTTTTGTTCTCACCTCCTGCCCCTCGATGATATTTTTCCACACTAAACAAGATAGGCCTATGTTTTTGAGGAAATAGTTATAAAGACCCCAGTTCCATTACATTGAAAATGTTTCCACACCTACTGCCTCACTATGATTTTGTAATGTTAGTTTTGGTTGGAAAGATTACGGCCTTGCTCCAAAGCAATCGTGCCAGTTACTTTATGTGAAGAAATCCCTAGATTCAAGGCGGTTTTTCGGGCTCTCACTGACATTTTTGCCTAGCTGAGCAGCTTATCGTGTGTGATGTCATATTTGAATCATAAGTTGTAAGATTGCTTGAGATAAATGTGCATTTTGAGCTGGCCATCCATCTACACTGGAGACTAGTGTTTAACAATAACAAACTGTGCATTTCCCTCCAGTAATTGTACAGTTTCCGCAGTCTTATTGTCTTGTGTCCCCAGAACCTCAACCTATTGCTGTCATCACCTACATGGAAAAAACATGCTTTTTCATATGATCGATGGCTTCTGGGACATCTCTTAACTTCGGTGTGTAGAATGTGTTTGACAATCCAGTTCGCGCGCGCGCGCGCGCGCGCGCGCGCGTGTGTGTGTGTGTGTGTGTGTGTGTGTGTGTGTGTGTGTGTGTGTGTGTGTGTGTGTTAAAAGGCGGAGGGGATGTTATGTGCAGTATTTTATTACAAAAACTGAAACTTCCTTGCCCTGAAGTTACTCAAGATAATATAGTGAAGGAAGTAAACAACCTTTGATCTGCTTCTAGGAAAGAATCAAAGAACAGTGTGTATGCACAACAGGACAATCGAGAAATCCGGAAAAAAACCTTGGAATTTTTTCATCCAGGAGAAAACTGGGAAAAACACGGGGAATTTTTAGAATTATGGGAATTTTTCATTGTTTGTGTTTTCAGTTAAAATTTTGTAATGCTCACTGGTAAAAATTGATAATCCAACAAAGAAACTGCAGCAATAAAACATAAATGAGAGGGAAACAACTAGAACATAAATTGCAAAGGAAAAGCATCATTTATAACAACAAAACACAGTGCACACAAAAGTGTTTGTCAACAGCAAAATGCTTCAGGACGAAGACTTTGCTATACTTCATAACAACAAACCGTTTCTGATGAGCATGATGTCACAATGTTTGCTGTAGGTTCATTTGAACAGTGCCAGTGGGCTCATGTGCATGCGCATTTGAGTTGTGTGTGAACAGTACGTGCTCTCGCTTGTGACTACTTGAAGTGAGGCTATTAGCTGTATCAGCAGTTGCAACAAGCAGCCAGATGCTACCCGGAAAGATTTTTCTGATGCACTCAAGCTGCTAGATTCGCACGTGCACAAAGCAGTCAGAGTTGTAGTGGGGAGGGGCAGGGGTAGTCTCCACTGAGACCCTTGTTTCCATTTACATTTCTCGCATGAAATGAAAATAAAACTGATTTCTGTGGCCGGGAGCTATCAAGTGAATTAAGATACATTCACATAATTACGGATGGCTAAAATATGTTACTAGTTTCAATTTTCTTATTTCCATGTTTTTGGCAGTCTAGCATTGATCCCCTTGCAGAATAATGAAGTTATTTTTGTTGGTTTGCTAAGGAAATGGTGCTTTTATTACTTTTTTCCGCTGAGGCAGTCAATTTATTTGAAACTAAGTGTTTCATTCCACACTATTGGCTAGTTTCAACTATTCACTGAATTTCAAGTGCATGTTTTCACCAAAAAAAATTACATCCCAAAAACCACAATGAAAAGCGTAATATGAGGTTCAGGTCTACTCCATTCTGAATATGGACATACGAATGTCCACTTTAAGTCAAATTATGCATTTTAATATGGTTTACAAAATTCTGGTGCTCCTAGAGTATTCTCTGATGCTCTGTTTCTTCTGTGACGTGAAGTAAGATCTCGTAATGCTTTATACGTAGGGGCTTCCTATGTTGTGGTAGCTGCGCACGCGCAGTAGCCCCTGTCAAATGGTAGTTCGAAAAACGTTACTTTGAAGTAAATTTTCTTTTACGCAAGATGAATTATGTTAAGTGTGAGAATGTATGATGAATTTTTTAAGTCGGAGCATTTGACTCTTGTTTAAAACTTGACACTCTGAGGACCAGCCACTTCGAAGAGTTTTGAGTGCAGAAAACCAGAAATTTATGTCATTATTAAAATTTTATTGGAACATTTGCATAATGTATCTTTAAGTGTAACACACACAAAAAACCAATATTATATGAGAAAGCTTAGCTTTCCTTGTAGCTACACCATGTTTATTAATTTAAACTATTAATTTTTCCAATTTGTGTGGTCACACTACTTAACAGTGATGTTGCTGTTGGTGGAGTACATCATGTGCCCTATGCTCTGAATATCCGCTGTCATAGCGGATATAGTCAAGATAACGCAACACGAGCTATGATTGATTGGGTTAGGCTGCGGTCACAGTGGCATCAATGTCGGTAGATTCCGTTGATGATCAACATTGGCAGAGGATTACTAACCGTTTCAAATCAGTACGCCACTACATGCGCTCCTGCAATGTAGCCAACCTGATCATCCAAATGTATATATTTTGGACGACAACTGGTGAAATAATTTTGTCATAATGGCTGAAACAACATGAAACATTAACTGTGAGAAACAAATAAGTCTAGTCAGAGGTAGAATTTGTGGCATCCTGAGTGTAAAGCATATCATAACTGGGATACAGTTCGGAATCTATGGACTGGAATTGCTGTTTTATTGGCAAGCACAAATGGGCAAAACCTTTATCTGAATTTTTACGTGTGGATTATAATCAGGAAAAATAATTTGTTCAAGTGACATGGATGGATTATCTTTTAATCAAAGTTACTGTAGTGGTGGATCTTTTTGGGTTGTGGTAAGTGGACGTCAGCTATCTACAAATTATAACTACTGCTTATGGGCATTGTTTTTATGGCAGTAGGGCACTGATTCTGTTAGATGAAGTGGCTTACAAATGTGGTGTATGTATTTGTTTCAACTTTTGAGTGTTTTAGGTGTTCATAATATCTTACACTAAACTTCATGTTCGTCTTTCACACGCATACTGAATGACAGTCATTGAAAGTTAACTCACACACACACACACACACACACACACACACACACACACACTTGTGTCTGTATAGGTGTGTGTGTGTGTGTGGGCGCGCGAGAATGTATACCTGTCCCTTTTTCCCCCCTAAGGTAAGTCTTTCCGCTCCCGGGATTGGAATGACTCCTTACCCTCTGCCTTAAAACCCACATCCTTTAGTCTTTCCCTCTCGTTCCCTCTTTCCTGATGAATCAACCGTAGGTTGCAAAAGCTTGAAATTTGTGTGTGTGTTTGTGTGTTTTTTATTGTGTCTATCTTCCAGCGCTTTCTCGCTTGGTAAGTCACAGCACTGTACAGTGTTAAATACATTCAGCAAAACAGATTCGAGTAGGCCTGTACTTGTAGAGGTGTGATTTGAGGTCTATTAAAAAACCTGATTCTCACATTAAAGATGCAGATCTGGTTCAAGTAAAACTAGAAGTGACACTTTGATATTTGACTTCTGTTGATTAATAATTAGGCTTACAGTGCATTCAGAAAAGTACAGTTTCAAAGTTTTTGTGTAATATGTTGGATGTTGTTTATGATGCTCGAAATACTAATTTAAAATCTAATATTTTCACTCTTGTACCTCAAATACCTGTACTACAAAATTTTATATATATTCTATACCGAGTTGTGCGAGTGCGCTAAGACAGTGTCATATTGCTGATTTTCTTTCTTAAAAGCAACAGTCAGTTTGAAATAATACTGCCTCCAGGAATATTGTTACTTCCTTTCTCAAATCCACTGGCCAAATGTTTAGAGAGCAGCGAAGTGTACTGTCTGAATATGCTGCCAATACTGCATTAATTTTCACCATTTTCAGAATAAAGTAAGCTGCTGTGAAACCATAAATCTATCATTCATTAACTAGATAATATTTCCTTTTGTGTACACATTTTACCTATGTATCATACAATAGAAACATGTACTTTCACCATGTAAATTAACCATTACGTGTTTATAACATCATTGGCAACAACTTTACATGCCGAAGCCACACATCCTGATACTGTATCGTAATAAACCACACTCTGAACAATGTGTTTTGAGAAATCATTAGTGCAGTGTATTACTGAAACTACGTATTTTCGCAATGCATGTGCATTAATATGAAAAACATCAATTCAATTAGTCTGTTAGTTTCTAAGATGGTGGTCCATTCTGACGTTAGTCGCCGGAGAAAGTAATTGGCATCACAAAGTTAAAGCATTTTTTCAGTTCATCTCGTATACTCGTGAAACTTGTCTGTTAATTCCAGTAACTGAGGACAGTGTGTACAGAACTCGCCATGTTATTTTTGAGGCAGGTAAAGCATATTTACATGGATTGTTTAATAGTGAAAGGCGCACTTCAGCACTCAGGTCCAATTGCAAAGGCATCGTGGTATTCACCCCACCCTTGGAGATTAAAATATATCCTACTTCATACATAAAATAGATTTTAACCTAACCTAAAGGTTTTGATCCCACCAAAAACTGACAAATGAGATCGGATTCTGGGTGACAAAGTTGTTGGCTGATGTTATCGAGCAACCTTTGGCGACAGCATCTGAAGACCATTGTTGGTGCCACTGTGAACACAGCCCTACAAAATCACATCACAATCTCGATTTCAGTGCTTTAGAAATGTGCTGTTTTTGGTGGAAATGGAATTTATACTATCATAATACGAAAATATGCAGTGTACATGTTGCTGCACATCAAAGGTGTCTCAAAAACATATCTTTCTCTCCCCCCCCCCTCTTTTCAAAAGTGCTGGAGAGTTCTAAGATGGTAAGATGGTGTATAAAACCTTAACTATAAGTTTTACAGTTCCGAGGGAAAGTATACTGTCACTTTAACACGAAAGAACTGTTTTTTCACCTGGGGCAGAAACTGTATTTTTAACCGGACCATCTGGGAAAAATCGGGAAATTTTCTTTCTTTGTCCGCGAAATCACCCTGAAGAAGCAACATGGGTGCGCCACAGAATTACCTGTGCTGCTTTTTTTTACTGCCAGACCTTTGCATGGAACAACAGATCTGAGGGGAGAACTGAATTTAATCTACACACCTTCAGTTCGGATAACTGTGCAGATTTTGCCTTGGGGTAACTGCACAGTTAAACTGATGATGTGTGGACCCCCTTTAAATGGCAAAACATGAATGTGAATGTTTTCTTTCTTAATGCAGACAGGCTGCAAGATTTTGCGTTCAGGAATGGCTCTTTATTTTTCAGTATACACCGCGCTAAGAAGAGAATGCCAATTCGTATTACTCTGCTATGTGAAAGAGTTGAACTCTCCAGTTGTCTTCGATATCAAGGCTAATTGTCAGCTTCTTTTAAATCTTCAGCTCTCTTCTTTTGCTGGCCATAATTAAGCAAGAAACCTTCACAGTGTAGAATTCAACACTTCAGATCACTGTAATGTCAGATCACGTGACCTACATTCAGAAATTGGCACTTGGGTCAAAATTACTGATGGAAAACTACAACTTGCTTATTGACAGCAAGAATAGATCATGCACTACCGAGATAGTCTCTATCAGCAGATGATGTAACACGTTCAAAAATAAAAGAAATAGCCACAAACTGTCAAAAATGTTGAAAATTTCGTGATAGCTGGGTTTCAGCTTGTGAAATGTTTTAATATTTATTCCTTTTAAGTGGACTTTTTCTGAAAGTGGGGGTTATTAAAACTGGATTTCAGTAACACATTATCAACGACAGTTTTACTTGACCGACAGATATATTCGTTAAGTGAAAATTCCTTAAAAGTGACTTTGTCAATGTGGGTTGTTCCTGTAAAATCTGTCTTTCTGTCGGTGCCAGAATTGCACAGTAATGTGGAAGCCAATCAATGTTCTGAATCTTGAAAATATGACGTATGGATAATGTGGTATGCAATTGATGATGGTACGCAGTGGAATTCATAAAATGTTCCTGGTGATCTCTACATTTGCAGACTGTTGGTTAATTTCTCGGACTTTAATTCGAGATTGCTTTTCTCTATCCATGTAGACCTGAATAAGCTTTTTAAATTACTAAAGAAAATCACAAAACAAAAGTTAAAAAATGGTTTTAACGTACCTGCCAAATCTCCCAGTTTAGGCAGGAGACTCCAGATTTTCCAGTTTCCTCCTGCCTCCTGATTATACCTTTATTTCTCCTGATTTTTATTTATTATTGTCTAACCTAATACATTTGATGTAAAACCCGCTATTTCAGTTCCCCCCCTTCAATTGCCTGAAGTCCTGTGATGTCCATGAAGCAATGAAGAATATGGTATGTCCCATAGTAGCACAGTCCTACTTTCTGCACAAGTATAAAAATCTGTACCAAATATCCCAGGCTGCATTTCACTGGCCTGTTCTTGGTATTATAGTGCTCTTGGTTGTTCTCCTTGGCATCCAGATTGAGTATGCAAGCCAGCTGTCTTTGTTTGGTCATGGTGATGAGTTGTTTCACAGTCTTCTGGAGTTCTGTTCTCTTGAAACAGGAACAGCGTATTCATTGTTGTGTTGGTCTGGTGACAGTGTAACAGAAACAACAGTGTGACGCCTGTAGTTTCTCCCTTTGCTGTGTTGTATGTCAATGTCATAGTGGGTTGTATTGTATCCCAAACTCACTGTGTGACATCAGTCTACATTGACAGTGTGTATGCCAATGTCTTATTAAAGCATTCTGTGACACCTTTTGTATGTGGGTTACGTTGCAAAGTGAAATTACCTCTGACCACAATTATGACTGGAAAACTTGCCGACGATCAGTGATCATCATATGGGGCACTGTTTGCTTCAAAGTAATGTCTTCTGCAAGGAATCTTGCAATTTCTGGAGCTTTGACAGTTGGCAAAACTTTGCTGTCACCCTAGCATTTGAAGCAGTCAGTGCAGATATTGTCACCAACTTAGGGAACCACCCCATGAGAGTTCCCAGTTTTGGTGGAATGATGCTGCTGCAGGTGAAATTGGTACCAGATGCCTAGGAGTTAAGTACGGATGTGCTCCTTTAGCTGGTGTTTGTTGCAGTGGTTAACATAGTGCCTAAAGGATCAGTTGAGAGGAGGCCAGTGATAGCCTGCATTTGATTGTGTTTAGAGTCTTTGTGATCCAAGGTGACGACATGTTGGAGCATCATGAAAATATTTCAGGATCGCTGGCTGCAGATCAGCTGGGGTGATGAGCAACCATTTCCCCTCCCCTCCCCTCCCCCAGTGAGAGTGCCTCTTATACAATATTCAAATTATTAATTGGAATTGTCCTTTGATTGGTTCCTCAGTCTTCAAAGCCTCTATGGTTTACAATGAATTAGCCATAAAAATTACACTAAATATAGCAAAACAACACCGGGTTTGGCTGTATAACAGCACCTAATTTTCCCATAAAATGAAGTGATTTTTCCCTGTCCCTGCCCATAACTGTAGAGTCAGTGTGAATTTTAGTTTTGGCATTCTTCTTACACAGTTCTAGGCATGGGGAAGAAGTTAGTGCTTCCTAAAAGATAAGGTGAAAGCTTTCTTGCATCTCATTTCTGGAAAATTTGGCATCTCCCTGCAGTAGTTCTTGTAAGGGGCGTGCCTTGATGCAAAAGTCCTTTATGAACAACTGGTAGTATAACAGGGTGTATACGACCCGGGAGGTCCGGGAAAAACCTGGGAATTTTTTTCATCCGGGAAAAACCCGGGAATTTTTTAGAATTCCGGGAATTTTTCATTGTTTTAGTTCCCGGTTAAATTTTTGTAACTTTGACTGGTAAGAACCGATACTCTAAAAAAGGATATTACTGTATCCCACTACTGCAGAACAGTACTTCAACAATGAAACATAAACGAGAGAAAAAAATGAAAATAACTTAAATTGCAAAGGAAACCCGCTATATACAACGACTACGCACAGTGCTGATACAAGTGTCTGCCAACAGCAAAATGTGTCAAAGGCTTTAGGAAAACAATGCTATGCTTCATAACAACAAATTGCCTCCGATGAGCTTGAAGTCACAACTGTTTATATTAGATTCGTTTTAGCAGTTACAAGGGGGCTCATGTTTCATGCGCAATTGAGTCACATTTGAGTAGTGTATTCTCCTGCTTCTGGCTACAGGACTTTGGCTGTTGGCTGTGCAAGCAACTGGATGCTACCAGGAAAAGGGGGGCCAAATTCATATTCATGAGGAAAAAAAACTTGTTTCACAAAGCGCCCAGCATCCAGTGCACGTTCGTCTATCGATTATTCATATGATTTTGTAACGCATGCCTCTTGGTTTTTGAATATTTTTGAACACATTTTAAATTGATTTGTGAATGAATCGTTAGTTGATTTTCGGATGCGTGCATAATGTACTCGATGTCTCTGTCAGGAGAATCCTTGTCACTTCTAGAAGTAAACTTTCCACAGACAAAAGGGGGTGGAGCTATACGAGCTGATACCAGTAAAGCCGAACGGATGAATTCCAATCGTTGTCTGATGGTGTGGTTCATTCGGTATGCAAATGACCAGTGTTGTTACGATTACTAGCGAAATCCGTAGATTCAGACTACTAGAATGGAAATAAACAACTAACAGGAATAACAGGTGAGAAAGATTACGTATTATCTTCTCGGTGTATCCAAGAAAATGAAATTTTGACAGAGAATTTTTGGCCAGATCGCTACACTGGCTAGGACCAGTTGTACAGTCCCCAGCTAGCAGCCGCTTACGTTCTATTCTGGAAGTAATGCGGAAAATGTGTTGTATGAACATGCAACAATGCCTAACCGGAGAATAATCGTGGGATAACTAAACCTGTGATTCTGGCAGGGTTAGTGAAGTTAATCAACGAACAAATTTTGACAATGGCAGGAATAGCTACAGAATTGGTGATGACAAGATTGTTTGTTAGAACGAGAAAGGAGAAGAAACGGGGACATTACACAAATTATGAAAGCATAAGAAGATTCCAAATTTATATAAAAATTTCGTCGTACTGATCTCATGCTTGATAAACTGCTGCATATGAATGAAATTTGAAACTATTTCCTAACATAAAGCTTTTTGTAGTAGGCCTAATAGGAATTTGTTACAGGTACTTCGTGAATTATATTCTGTTGTGTTATAAAAATGATCATTTGTGCCAAAACAGTCATTTATTTGGTGTGTGTTACAAAACTGCTGCAATATTAGAAAGGCCTATTTTGATTTACGTAGCAGACAGTGACAAAAGAGACGTAATCAGATCAAGAAACCATACCAGTCTTGGTTATAATTTGTATTAGCATCTTTTTCAGTATTAGATAATGGTGGTTCGGAAATATCGTAGATCCGGGACTGATGCGCAGAGCAGTCTGAGTTATAGTGGGGATGTGTGTAGTATCCACGTGACCCGTGTTTACATTTAGTGATTTTGCTGTTTCCTCTTCGTTTACTGCTCTCACTTCAAATGAAAACAAAATGGATTTCTGTGGCCGGGGGTACTATCAAGTGAATTAAAATACATTCACATAATTACGGAAGGCTAATATGTTATTAGTTTCAGAATTTATTTTATTTCCACTTTTCTGACAGTCGTGCATTAATCGCCTTGTAGAACAATGAAGTTGTTTTTGTCGGTTTGCTAAAGAAATTCGGTTTCTATTAATCTGTTTCTGCTGAGGCAGTCAATGTGTTTGAAACGAAGTTTTTAGTTCCACACTATTGGCTAATTTCAACTGCCCGCTGCATTTAATTGCATCCTCTTCTAGCACGTATGGCATTATGCCATAATAAAGAAGAAAAAATGAGTTAATACAGTACTGGTACTCCAAGAAAATTTGCATCCCGAAACCCACACTGAAAAGCTTAATATCAGATCGAGGCCTACTTCATTGGGAATCTGGACATATGAATGTGCTCTTTAAGTATACACTTCAGATGTGCCATTTTAATGTGGTCCACAAAATTCCGATGCTCTTGGAGTATCCTCTGATGGCTTGTTTCTTTTATGACATAATGTAAGATCTTTCAATGTTTTACACGTACATACAGGCTTCCTGTGTCATAGCAGCTGCCAAGGCGCGGTGGCGCCTGTTATCGGGCGCTCTCTGACAACTACTGAAACGAACCTGTTTCTAACAGGTCGCGAGAAAATATTGTGACTGGTGGTTTGAAAAGCGTTACTTTCAAAGTAAATTTTCTTTTAGGCATGCTGAACTATGGGCGAGAATGTACGATGAATTTCTTAAATCACAGAGCGTTTTATGATGAGCCATTTCGAACCCAGAAGATCAGACATTCATGTCGTTATTATGAGCGAATTGATATAGTGCTACAGGAAGCTCTCTCTCCTCTGCAGTAGCTAATTTATTTGTGGAAAACTTCAAGGACAAGTCACTGGACTCGGCTACAAATTTTACTGGCACATTTGTCTAATATATGTGAAAGCTTAACTTCTCTTGCAGCTTATTAACTTTAGAGACCAATATTATATGTGAAAGCTTTTCTTTTCTTTTCTTGTAGCAACACTATGTATATTAATTTAAAACATTAACTTTTCCTGATTGTGTATACGCGCTACTTAACAGTGATGCTATTAGCTGACTACATCACGTGTCGAGTGGTCTGAAGAACTGCTGTCATCGACTGGCGGCATCATGTGATATGAGCTATGAATGGCTTACAAAAGCGCATCTCAATCTCGATTAAATGGTTCGGAAAGTTGTATGCGGTGTTTGGTGGAATTCGAATTTATACTTTCGTAATACGAAATTATGCAGCGTACATGTTGCTGAATGTCAAAAATCTTTCCAAAAGGGGTTTGCTTCCCCGAGTTTCGTTTTCTAAAGTGCCGGGAAATTCTATGCCCATGTATAAAAACATAACCATTCGAAGGATCGATAAGTTTTACAGCTCCGAGGGAAAATATACTGTCACTTAATAACACGGAAAAAGTGTTTTTTCATCCGGGAGAAAGTATATTTTTAACTGGGAAACCTGGGAAAAATCCGGGAATTTTTTTTCCTTGTCCGCTTATACACCCTGTATAATGTTGTGTATTGATGACTTACTGCCTTTTTCGTTGTTTAGCTCAAGGCTGTTGGATGCCAATGAAGAACACTCAAAAAGAGGAAACCAGAGATATAACACAGGTGGTAGGTGTAGATGGTTGCCTTTAGCTTACACTAGGGAAACTGGAGTGGAAGAAGCTTGTGAATTGCAGATGCTCTGAGCCCCTGAGAACCACGATGTCAATGAGTTCACACAGGTTAAAATGAGATTGGAAAGGAGTAAAACTGCTGAAATAGTGGTCCCCGCTCATGAGGGGGAGGTATCGACCCTCAGGCCAGAGGAAAGTGTTGTTAAGAACCACCTCTACTAGGTGTCCTTTGACAATGTTAGGCACTGATCCACGCAGTCACTTGCCGTCACTGGAAGTTTGTCTTTCTTCCTTTGCTTCTGTCCTCTCAGAAACTGCAGACTGACCTGAACTCCCTCAAGTTCTTATATGCTTCTTATAACCTTTGTCAAGACATGGCATAGTAAGCAAATTTTCGTGTCAGGTTTTTTTTTGGGGGGGGGAGGGGGGGGGGGAGGATACATAGGAACTTCGTAAATACTCAGCCCTATGTTGTGACTACTAGATGACAGCTTTGAGACTCAGCTCTTGCATGCTAGTGAGAACAGATGGATCTAGATGAGCAGAAGAAAGTAGCAGAGGTCTGTATTTCGATGCTGGACAACAGAAGATGCAGCCAGGGCAACTAGTCACAACAATAATACGGAGGTTGCAGGAGTGATAGAGAGATGAGCTGGAGCAGCAGTCACTGTCCTGAGAGAATTAATAGTACAAGTAACACAGCAGTGGCTGGGCGGACTACAGGCAGCAAGCTGCGGCTCAGTACTGAACCCGGCATGTTACAACATAGTTGAGGACAGTGTGACACTGCAGTGGGCACACAGTGAATTCCTACACAGCACAGCAGACATACAGTGAAGCAGTCTTGGTGGCAGCGCATCTTGACTTGCCTTTGCACAGCTCGTCACAAAAAAGTGAATCATGGTCACAACTGAGACTGTAGTCACTGTGAGTGTAGCAGCAACCAAGACTCTTAAACTCATTCTCCATGCTTTCAATGGTACAAAGTCCACATAAAATGAATTTATAAATAATGTGGATGTAACTTTTAAACCATTCTGTGAAACGGGCCATCCAATACTGTTCAAATTTGTAAAATTCCATATTCAGGGTCCTGCGTGGGGCAAACTACATGTGCTAATTACCATCCACATTGGAAGAATTTAAAAAATCCTTTGTTTAAAAATTACATGTAACCACAGTTTGGTCTTTTGTGCCTGTAAGATGCTTACTAGCAAACAATCAAAAGGAGAATCAATTGCAGACTGGCAAGTAATGTAGATCCGCTTCAATACAATTTTTTGAGGTTGTTCATAATGCAATGTCAGATTCAGAACAGACAGGATCTTTGTTGTTAGTAGAAAAATTAAATAGACAAGTGCTCATTCTTGGAATTTATGATGAGTGCAGAGAGACAACTGTGTGTACAAGGGGCAAAAACATTACCGTAAATGAGGCGGTATAAGTTGTTTTGACAGAAGTCTCGGAAATTGTGTGCCAAAGAAGACAGTCAAGGTGTGAAAGTTGCAGTTTATTGGGACATAGAAGTCCCTCTAAGAAAGCAAAGCCAGGGAAATCATAGAAAAGAGAAGTATAAGAATACAATCAGATGAAAACAGTATTTAAAGTAAACTGTAAAAGTAAAAGTGAGTTTGTAGAATTGAATTGCACACAGACTAGAGAAAGTCTGACTAGAGAAAGTCCGGTAAGATTGCAATACTGTATGAGCACTGGTGATCCACTAATTGGTGGATGATCCGCAGTATTGATACATTATTTGACCATGGGATGATGGTCTGTGTCTACTCCCTTCTGGTTTTGAATGTATCTGAAAATTGTCACAAAAGGCTGACACTTTCTGATGTTTCTTTGTCATTCCTGACCTTAATCGGCAATGGAATAGTAGCTTTGTCCCTCATCTTGTCTATAGTGCTAGCAGAGCACGATATTTCAGTCATTGACATTAAGCTGCATTTCCTGGTTCACCTGTCCCTACACATATACCTTTTGGGATGAATTGTGGCTGCTTGTGACAGTTTGTGATCTGAAGTTCTCCTTGATCACCTACAATGTCTATGTTCGTCATTGACATGTAGATTTCTTTTGTGAGCCTGAGCAGCTTGTTGCAACAGACGAAATCTTAACAGTTTAACTGAGCATCTGTATCGACAAAAATAATCAATTTTTGAAAAAATAATTTGCGATAACATCTTTAGCAGCAAATCACCACTCAGAACTATGCTTGTTGAAGTAGGTTTGTCAGTCTGGAGTTAATCATCCACAGTCTAGGCTGTTTGTGATACCTAAAAGAAGTACCATTTGAGAATAACATTACGACTTCATTTAGTAAAAATGACAAATTCGAAGGGCTGTATTCTGTCATTGATAGTTACTGTTGCAATACGTGATGACATCAGTGAGATTTTCAGATGCTTGGTAACTGTCATCAATGGAAGATTTCCATCTGTAGCAGTCTGACCTCTGTAGATGGTCTTATCACTTAGTTTTAGCTAGGCAAGTATCTGGTACTTTTGTACAGCAACGAGAAATGGCTGCAGCATGTTGATGAGCAACCTCATCCAGGCTCTGTAGGTAGGCTTTGTCCCATAGATTGACTAAAATCATCTGCAGATGACTGCCAGGAATTGGACTATCGTGATTGTTGACATATTGTGATGTAAGGGTTGTCGGAACACGCATGCACTTTCTCTGCAGTATTGTACAACATGTCCAGGGCATACACAGTTGTCCTCCGTCCTCACAAGTATCTGTCCTTTTGTGGGGTGTATTACTTTGTGGAAGAGGTGCTGGGATGTTGTTTGATGGTTGCTGGTTAAGTCCAAGCTGGCAGAGTCCAGTCTTCCTGGTACTTCAGCTAATGATGGCGATTAGAGCTAAAGATTGATACAGCTCTTCTTCAACATTTCTTTTGCCTCCTAATGTGTGCTAGTTGATATTCATGGCTGCTATTCTTGGTTACTCCACCCAACATTTCTGGTTGCCAAATGCCCATTCGCTAGATGACCCTGGAATTGTCTCGATGATTATATCCAACAGAAGCAAATTTGTGGGATACTTTTTCTTTTCACAGTTTCTATCAAAGTTCTCAGTATTTTGAAAACACACACACACACACACACACACACACACACACACACACACACACACACACACACACATACTTTTGGGGGGAAAAGGATGTTGAGTCACTTGCAGTTCATTTTCTCTCTCTCTCTCTCTCTCTCTCTCTCTCTCTCTCTCTCTCTGTCTGTGTGTGTGTGTGTGTGTGTGTGTGTGTGTGTGTGTACAGGATGGTCCATTCATCATGTCCGGGCCAAATATCTCATGAAATAAACGTCAAACGAAAAAACTAAAAAGAACGAGACTTGTCTAGCTTGAACGGGAAAACCAGATGGCGCTATGGTTGGCCTGCTAGATGGCACTGCCATAAGGTCAAACAGATATCAGCTGCGTTTTTTTTAAATAGGAACCCCCATTTTTTATTACATATTCATGTGGTATGTTAAGAAATATGAATGTGTTAGTTGGACCACCTTTTTCGCTTTGTGATAGATGCTGCTGTGATAGACACCAACATATGGCTCACAATTTTAGATGAACAGTTGGTAACAGGTAGTTTTTTTAAATTAAAATACAGAACATAGGTACGTTTGAACATTTTATTAATGTGGTACATGTACCTTTGTGAACTTATCATTTCTGAGAACACATGCTGTTACAGCGTGATTACCTGTAAATACCACATTAATGCAATAAATGCTCAAAATTATGTCAGTCAACCTCAATGCATTTGGCAGTACGTCTAACGACATTCCGCTCAACAGCGAGTAGTTCGCCTTCCATAATGTTCACACATGCATAGACAATGCGATGACGCATGTTGTCAGGCATTGTCGGTGGATTCCGATAGCAAATATCCTGCAACTTTCCCCACAGAAAGAAATCTGGTGAACGTGCGGGCCATGGTATGGTGCTTCGACGACCAATCCACCTGTCCTGAAATAGTCTATGCTATTCAATACCGCTTCAACCGCACGCGACCGATGTGCCGGACATCCATCATGTTGGAAGTACATCGCCATTCTGTCATGCAGTGAAACATCGGTAGAACATTACATAGGAAATCAGCATACATTGCACCATTTAGATTGCCAGCGATAAAATGGGGGTATATTATCCTTCCTCCCATGATGCCACGCCATACATTAACCCCCCCAAGGTCGCTGATGTTCCACTTGTCGCAGCCATCATGGATTTTCCGTTGCCCAATAGTGCATATTATGCCAGTTTACGTTACTGCTGTTGGTGAATGACGCTTCGTCGCTAAGTAGAACGCGTTCAAAATATCTGTCTTTGTCCCATAATTTCTCTTGTGCCCAGTGGCAGAACTGTACACGACATCCAAAGTCGTTGCCGTGAAATTCCTAGTGCATAGAAATATGGTACGGGTGCAATCGATGTTGATGTAGTATTCTTAACACCAACGTTTTTGAGATTCCCGATTCTCACGCAATTTGTCTGCTGCTGATGTGCGGATTAGATGCGACAGCAGCTAAAACACCTACTTGGACATCATCATTTGTTGCAGGTCGTGGTTGACGTTTCACATGTGGCTGAACGCTTCCTGTTTCCTTAAATAACTTAACTATCCGGCGAATGGTCCAGACACTTGGATGATGTCATCCAGGATACTGAGCAGCATACATAGCTCATGCCTGTTGGGCATTTTGATCACAATAGCCGTACATCAACACGATGTCGACCTTTTCCGCAATTGGTAAACGATCCATTTTAACATGAGTAATGTACCACGAAGCAAATACTTTCCACACTGGTGGAATGTTACGTGACACGACGTACCTATACGTTTGTGACTATTACAGTGCCATCTATCACAAAGCGAAAAAAGTGGACCAACTAAAACATTCGTATTTCTTTATGTACTACACGAATATTTAATAAAAAATGGAGGTTCCTATTTAATAAATCGTAGTTGATATCCATTTGACCTATGGCAGCGCCATGTAGCGGGCCAACCATAGTGCCATCTGGTTTCCCCGTTCAAGCTAGACGAGTTTCGTTCTTTGTAGTTTTTTCTTTTGATGTATATTTTGTGAGATATTTGGCCCAGTCACTGTCAGTGGACCACTCTGTGTGTGTGTGTGTGTGTGTGTGTGTGTGTGTGTGTGTGTGTGTGTGTGTGTACTGAAAGGGACCTGCAAGTGACTCAACGTCCTTTTCCCCCCAAAAGTATTGTCATCGGCGGGCCAAGTGTTTGTGTCACTACATGAGCTGAAATGGCCAAATATGCATCTTCCCTGCTTAGCATTCTCGTTCAATCATTTCGTGAAAGGTTGTCAGAACAATCATTTGTTGTTTACAGATGTCACAACCCGCTCATAGAAATTTCCCAGAATATCATTCTGAGCAGTAAATGTGTTAACCAACATTTGAATCTTTTTATTGGCCTGAAATACGTCTACATGGTGTTGTAGTTACCCACAAATTTTTGCAAGTTCTTGAAGTGCATTATGCAGCAATGCCAAATCTAAAATTAAGCATCAGTTATTGAAAATGACAGTCACAATCGCATTATTTATTTTACTCCCAATCGGTTTCAACCCACGATGGTGTCATCTTCAGGGCAATTTACACCATTTGGTCGCTCGCTGGAGTCTTCACCCTGCATGTGCACAGTTGGTAACTAGTTAGGCATAGTTACCATCCGTGCACAGGCAGGGTGATGACTCCAGCGAGCGACCAAATGGTGTAAATTGTCCTGAAGATGACACCATCGTGGGTTGAGGCTGGTTGGTGGCAAAATAAATGTTGCGATTGTGACTGTCATTTTGAATAATTGGTTATAAGTAAATTAATCGCTTTTTGTCTCCATACAACTATGTTGTCTAAAAATTTAAACCTAAGCATGTTGGTGTTAGTTTCCCGAGTATGCCTTCATACTTGGATCTGTCCGAAGCGTGATCTATTCGGTCTTCTTTAGCTCTCATAAGATGGTCTGCAAGAACCTAGTAGCTCTCACAAACTGCTGATACTGTACAACACCCTTCTTGTCTAACACACTTCCAATTTTCAGTAGTTGAACACCAAGATCATCTGCAAAGTAGTGCAGTTCTCCGTATGCCTTTGGGGAGGTGTGGTGAACATAAATTTTTTCAATGAATGCTTTAAACTGATCGGTAGTTTTCGTTTTCTTTACTACATCACTTAAGCAAAGTTCAAGCCTATGGCCCGTGGCCAATGGCAAACGGTAACAGGCAGAAATTTGTCTTTATGAAGAGCCCCACTCTAGGTTTTAGGCCAGTCATCAGTGCAGCTCTATCACATGCCACAGAAATCAGTCTACTGTTTAAAAATCTTCAATCTAATTTGTAGCTTTCGAAACATTGAGCCACAGCATAAAAAAGGCCAAGAGACTTCACACTTGAGAGTTCAGATAGGTCCATAATTAAATTTGAGACATACTCCAAATATGCAAGGCAGACTCTAATGTGTAAAATTTGAGTTGATTCGTCAATGGTTATTACAAACCTATTGTCCACTTTTACTATTGCCAGTAGAATATGTTTCCTTATTTCTGAACTGAAAAGATTATTTATATTCTTACCCGCCTTATTTGAATGTAGAATTCAGCCCATATTTAATCAAGTGAGCTCTTTAACATCTATTTCTGATAAAAGGTTGAAAGATTGCTCCCCTTTTGCAACCTTATAAGGCTGTGCGAAAGGTTCTCACTGTAAGTTCTTTCTCTTCTGATATGGTTTTCAAACATTCATTTTCCACTGTTTTTTGTTGGAACTCGGCTAAAATTTACAGCTGCTTGATGTGCAGCACTGTCTTTGTGATCAAAAATATTTTTCTCAGTGCTGTTTGTTGCTGGGTTTGAGTTTCCACAGAACTAGTGATACCACATCCAGTCCGTTGCTTAGATATTTTCATACCAGCTTCTTTTTCAGTGTCCAGAGATACAATTTTTGGTAAACCCTGTAACCCAATTTTTTGTAGTGTGCAATAAGCCAACTGTATTTTTGACAAAACCTGCTCTTCTATTCAAAAGTGCAATAGTATTGACACTGTTTAAAGCTTTCTTGACATCCTCAATACATGAAGATGAAGTGCTGCTGGATGAAGCAGGCAATGGTGACTCCATTTGAACCAGCGGGTATTTTTCAGTTTCTTCATCTAGATTCTGTTTTTTAGGTCTTTTACTGAAATAACTATTTTATCCATTGTAATCGACAAACGAAAACTTTGATTTTGGAATGTTACTTGAGAGAAGTGAGCAAGAACAACAGAACTGTGGCAGGCAGAGAAGTCATTTGACACACCAAACAGCTGAATTGAATAAACTTTGAGTGAAGTGGCATAAAGGGCATTATAGTGGAGCTGGTACAGAGTAGGGGACCAGACGGGGAGGAGGAGGTGGAAGAGGAGGAAGAGTCAGCTAGCCAGCTAGCCACAGCCATCTCCCACTTCCTGCCAGTGCAAGCATCTAGATAAAGTACAGTCTAGTCTCGTACCTAGTAGGCATAGTTTTACATCACTTCAAATGCAGCACAACTTCTGTTGTATGAAATCTCAAAAATCTGCAGTCGTAGCCTATGTCTGTCCAAATGTTTATTAGAAAATTGTGTAAAAATTTGAAGTAAATGAAACAACTGCTTTGCCCCTTTTCTTGTATTCACCTGTACTACCACCAATAAAAGTTGCCTATCCAGCAATCTTAGCAACAACAGTACTAGTACATGTATTCCTCTGTCAGATGTATCAGAACAGTTTTTGCTTATAACTTCTGTTCGCCACCAGTATGGGGACTCTTCCTGAAATTGATGCATCCTAGAAAGTTTGTAACATCACAGAATCACACTTTGTGTACGTAAACTTACAGGTGCTGGTGCCTATAACTTCGATGCTCTGTAGCATTGTTGGACTACATTTCCGAATGTCGCATATATTGAAAAAACTTTGTGGACTGTGTCCACCAGGACGTTTGAGTATTGTGCAAAAATCTGCAGTAAATTGGTCAAGAACTTTTCAAGATTTTTGGTAACTGCATTAAACCTTGACTATAGTAAGACAGGTTAGTGAAATGTGTTTCTGCAAGGTGCTAGCCCCTTGGGAAGTCTGTCTTTGGAGCAGCCTGAATATCCATAAGTTAAGTATAGCTCATGATGTAATCTTGTATAACTGCAAGTTTAACTTTACTGATAGTGGACAAACATTTTGGTAACTAGAAGTTAAGAGACTGTGCATTATCAGCTGATAGCATTTATAGTTTCCTTCAAAGAACAGATTGCTGTAACCAATGGGGAAAACATTTTGTGGGGAGGTAATCTGTGCACATTTTACAAAACTTTGTGAGATTCACAGTAGAAAGGCTTCTTTTGCAGACAAGCCCTTTTTATCAGTTGGGTAACCAGAAGAAATGCTGCACATTACTCAGAAAAAAATGGCTGGCAGAGTGAAAGTGTTTCAGTATACTTTACCACCACAGTGAATAAGAATAAATTCAATACTGGATGATGTGTTAGCTCCAATGCAATACTCGTCACCTTGCCTGTGCCCATTATTTTCCTGTGGTGCAATAGTAATAGTAGTAGTAGTAGTAGCAGCAGTAGTAGTGAGCGGCTATTATAAACACCGTGCTTTGGAGCAGTATAAATAATGTAACTTTAGAGGAAAAGACAAGACAGGAAGATAGTCTTAATTTTGGTTTTATGTTTTCAGTTACAGTGTTAATTATGACGACAATTTTGTGGATGTTATGTGTGTTAAAATTTAGAAATGTTATTGCACTTTCTTTGCAGTATGGGCCAACAGCAAGACTGTCCCTAGGCATTGAAGCAGCCTTTTATGTAGACAGAGGACCTTTGCAGTACGCCTTCAATCCTTGTGGGCACATAGCAAACAAGAAAACTGTTGAGTAAGTTCTTACATGTAGTCAACCTCTATTACTAACTTCTGCAGTTATAGTAAAGCAAGTTATATCACAAATAAGGTTTTTTTTTTTTTTTAAAACGGTCCGATAAGAAGGCTCGGGTGTTGCAGTAGCTATTTAAAACTTTATAATCTAATGGTCCCCATGAACCATGGACCTTGCCGTTGGTGGTGAGGTTTGCGTGCCTCAGCAATACAGATAGCCGTACCGTAGGTGCAACCACAACGGAGGGGTATCTGTTGAGAGGCCAGACAAATGTGTGGTTCCTGAAGAGGGGCAGCAGCCTTTTCAGTAGTTGCAGGGGCAACAGTCTGGATGATTGACTGATCTGGCCTTGTAACACTAACCAAAATGGCCTTGCTGTGCTGGTACTGCGAATGGCTGAAAGCTATGGGAAACTGCAGCCATAATTTTTCCCGAGGGAATGCAGCTTTACTGTATGGTTAAATGATAATGGCGTCCTCTTGGGTAAAATATTCTGGAGGTAAGATAGTCCCCCATTCGGATCTCCGGGCAGGGCTACTCGAGAGGACGTCGATATCAGGAGAAAGAAAACTGGTGTTCTACGGATCGGAGTGTGGAATGTCAGATCCCTTAATCGGGCAGGTAAGTTCGAAAATTTAAAAAGGGAAATGGATAGGTTAAAGTTAGATATAGTGGGAATTAGTGTAGTTCGGTGGCAGGAGGAACAAGACTTTTGTTCAGGTGAATACAGGGTTATAAATACAAAATCAAATAGGGGTAAAGCAGGAGTAGGTTTAATAATGAATAAAAAAAATAGGAGTGCGAGTAAGCTACTACAAACAGCATAGTGAACGCGTTATTGTGGCCAAGATAGAAGCGAAGCCCACACCTACTACAGTAGTACAAGTTTATATGCCAACTAGCTCTGCAGATGACGAAGAAATTGAAGAAATGTATGATGAGATAAAAGAAAGTATTCAGATAGTGAAGGGAGATGAAAATTTAATAGCCATGGGTGACTGGAACTCGATAGTAGGAAAAGGAAGAGAAGGAAACGTAGTAGGTGAATATGGAATGGGGATAAGGAATGAGAGAGGAAGCTGCCTGGTAGAATTTTTCACCGAGCATAACTTAATCATAGCTAACACTTGGTTCAAGAATTACAAAAGAAGGTTGTATACATGGAAGTAGCCTGGAGATACTGACAGGTTTCAGATAGATTATATAATGGTAAGACAGAGATTCAGGAACCAGGTTTTAAATTGTAAGACTTCTCCAGGGGCATATGCGGACTCTGACCACAATCTATTGGTTATGAACTGTATGTTAAAACTAAAGAAACTGTAAAAAGGTGGGAATTTGAGGAGATGGGACCTGGATAAACTGAAAGAACCAGAAGTTGTAGAGCGCTTCAGGGAGAGCATTAGGGAACAATTGACAGAACAATTGAAAGAAATACAGTAGAAGAAGAATGGGTAGCTTTGAGAGATGAAATGGTGAAGGTAGCAGAGGATGAAGTAGGTAAAAAGACGAGGGCTAATAGAAATCCATGGGTAACAGAAGATATATTGAATTTAATTGATGAAAGGAGAAAATATAAAAATGCAGTTAATGAAGCAGGCAAAAAGGAATACAAACGTCTCAAAAATGAGATCGACAGGAAGTGAGCCTTGAGCAGCCGCTGGGTGAAGTATCAGTGCAGCAGCAGTGCGATAGGGAGTCACATATTTAGCTTTCATATTTGTTTTGTAGTTTGATTCTTTAATTTCTTTCCGGGTGTTTGTGCGCTTGCATATTTAATTAGATAAAATCCTTGCGTATTCTCGTATTTGAGAGGAGTTATATTGCTTATTGATAGCTGTAAAGTATAAATTCGCAGAGTCGTTAGTTGTTTGTTTTGGACAGCTAGTGCTTTCTGTTTATTTCGTAGAGTCAGTTAGCAGCAGATAGAGGCCAGTACAGTTTCATCTGTGCTTGCAGAGTGACAGGTTTAATTCAAATTACTTTGTGTGCTTGCGTGGCGAAATTTTTCGACTCTTTGCGTATTTTCGAATTAGAAAGAGGTAGTATCAAATTTTAATAGCGATAGAGTGTAACATCACGTAGGCGGTTGTCATTTTTACTAAGACAGGGGTAGGATCGCATTGTGATATCTGTATAGTGGCCTAGTCATGGTCATTTGATTGCTTGGTTCGTAAGTAATTGTTCATATATCTCAGCTCAATCTGGCGCTGGTGACGCAAGTGTGCAGTCGCATATTGCTGTTTTATTTGTTGCAACTGTATACGTCCAGATATTAGTAGTAGGATGGATAGGGTGTGTGCATGCTGTGTGCGGGTGCAGGAGGAACTGGCCGCGGTTCGCGAGCAGCTGAGCATGCTGTTGGCCACGGTCAGCCGCCTTCAGGCTGATGCCTCGAGGTGCAGCGATGGCGGAGGGTCTGGCTCGTCGCTTGAGGCACCCCAGGTGTCGCTTGCTGCGTCCACTGACTCAGCCGCCGAGGCAGCTTTTAGTGTACCTGTCACGTTAGGGCCGCCGTCACCTCAGGGTGAGTGGCGGACTGCAACGGATTCACGTTGCTCGAGGCGGAGGGTCAATGTGGAGGCTGGCCTCGCCCGTTCATCCTGTCAGTGGGCAGGTGGCCGCTCCTTCAGCAGGGCTCGAGCAGGCACACGGGGGCAAAGGCTTGCTGGTTATTGGGAGCTCCAACGGTAGGCGGGTGATGGAGCCCCTTAGGGAAATAGCGTACAGGGCTGGAAAGAATGCCACCGTGCACTCGGTTTGTCTGCCGGGAGGGCCTCATCCAAGATGTGGAGGCGGCTTTGCCTGTGACTATCGAGCATATGGGGTGCAGGCGTCTGCAAGTAGTTGCTCACGTCGGCACCAATGATGCCTGTCGCTTGGGTTCTGAGGCGATCCTCAGTTCGTTCAGGCAGCTGGCAGATTTGGTGAAGATCGCTGGCCTCGCACGTGGGGTGCAAGCAGAGTTCTCTATTTGCAGCATCGTTCCCAGAGTGGATCAGGGTCCTTTGGTTTGGAGCAGAGTGGAGGGTCTCAACCAGAGGCTTCATCGACTCTGTGAGGGTCTTGGCTGCAGATTTCTACACTTGCGCTATTGGGTGGGGAATTGTAGGATACCCCTAGATAGGTCAGGGGTGCACTACACAAAGGAAGGGGCTACTCGGGCAGCAGAGTACTTGTGGCGTGCACATGAGGGTTTTTTAGGCTAGGCAGTAGGGCGAGGTGTCCTGATGAACACTCACCAGTCTACGTGTAGGCAGGGAAATCAGGACACGCTCAGTGTAAAGACACTTCAGCTATCAAGATATTAGCAGTAAATTTTCAGTGTGTTCGGAATAAAGTTCCTGAATTTACTGCCCTCCAGGAAGCGTGTGGCGCACAAATTATTCTCGGGACTGAGACCTGGCTGAACCCCGAGATAGAAAGTTCTGAAATATTTAGTGAGGGTTGGAACGTGTATCGGAAAGACAGATTAGACACCGTAGGAGGTGGTGTCTTCATTGCAGTTGACAAAAATATTGTCTACTGAGGTCAAAGTAGAGTGTGATTGTGAAGTTATATGGACACATTTAACAGGGCTAGGTGAAATAAAGTTAATTGTTGGGTGTTATTGCCTGCCACCAGGTTCCACAGTGACAGTTCTAGAATCATTCAAAGGGAGTCTACACTCTGTATCGCAGAAGTACCCGGATCATGCTATATTAGTTGGAGGGTGTAGCCACGACCAGACCAGACCTCATCGACGGTGTCAGTGTTGAGACAGGGATTAGTAATCATGATGTTGTCATTACGACTATGGTTACAAAAGTTAAAAAGTCAGTCAAGAAGGCTAGGAGAGTATTCTTACAAGAAAGAGCAGATAAGCAGTTGTTAGCATCCCACTTAGTAAATGAATCGACTTCATTTACTTCCGGTACGATGGACGTGGAAGAATTATGGGCAAATTTTAAACACATTGTAAATTACGCATTGGACAAATATGTGCCGAAAAAGTGGGCTACGGACGGAAAAGACCCACCGTGGTTTAACAGCGCAATTTGGAGAATGCTCAGGAAGCAAAGACAGTTGCACTCGCGGTACAAAAAAGATTGGGAGAATGAGGACAGGCAAAAGTTAATAGAGATTTGTGCTGCTGTAAAAAGAGCGATGCACAAAGTATACAACCACTATCGCCGTCATACCTTAGCAAAAGATCTTGCTGAAAACCCAAGGAAATTCTGGTCTTACGTAAAATCGGTAAGCGGGTAGAAGGCTTCCGTCCAGTCACTCACGGATCAGTCTGGCCTGGCAACAGAAGACAGCAAAACGAAAGCTGAAATTTTAAATTTGGCATTTGAGAAATCTTTCACGCAGGAGGATTGTACAAACATACCGCCGTTCAAGTCTAGTACAGATTCCCGTATGGAGGACATAGTAATAGACATCCCTGGGGGTTGTGAAGCAGCTGACTTGGTTGAAAATAAATAAATGACAAGTTCCTGATGGGATTCTAATTTGGCTTAACAGAGAGTACTCTACTGCACTGGCTCCTTAGTTAGCTTGCATTTATCGCGAATCTCTTGCCCAACATAAAGTCCCGAGTGACTGGAAAACAGTGCAGGTGACACCTGTATATAAGAAGGGTAGAAGGACGGATCCTCAAAATTACAGACCAATATCCTTAACATCAGTTTGTTGCAGGATTTTCGAACATATTCTCAGTTCGAATATAATGAATTTCCTTGAGACAGAGAAGTTGCTGTCCATGCATCAGCGCGACTTTAGAAAGCATCGCTCCTTCGAAACGCAACTCACCCTTTTTTCACATGATACCTTGCCAACCATGGATGAAGGGTATCAGACGGATGCCATATTCCTTGACTTCCGGAAAGCATTTGACTCGGTGCCCCACTGCAGACTCCTAACTAAGGTACGAGCGTATGGAATTGGTTCCCAAATATGTTAGTGGCTCGAAGACTTCTTAAGTAATAGAACCCAGTATGTTGTCCTCGATGGTGAGTGTTCATCGGAGGTGAGGGTATCATCTGGAGTGCCCCAGGGAAGTGTGGTACGTCCGCTGTTGTTTTCTATTTACATAAATGATCTTTTGGATAGGGTGGATAGCAATGTGCGGCTGTTTGCTGATGATGCTGTGGTGTACGGGAAGGTGTCGTCGTTGAGTGACTGTAGGAGGATACAAGATGACTTGGACAGGATTTGTGATTGGTGTAAAGGATGGCAGCTAATATAGATAAATGTAAATTAATGCAGATGAATAGGAAAAAGAATCCCGTAATGTTGGAATACTCCATTAATAGTGTAGCGCTTGACACAGTCACATCGATTAAATATTTGGGCGTAACATTGTAGAGCGATATGAAGTGGGACAAGCATGTAATGGCAGTTGTGGGGAAGGCGGATAGTAGTCTTCGGTTCATTGGTAGAATTTTAGGAAGATGTGGTTCATCTGTAAAGGAGACCGCTTATAAAACACTAATACGACCTATTCTTGAGTACTGCCCGAGCGTTTGGGATCCCTATCAGGTCGGATTGAGGGAGGACATAGATGCAATTCAGAGGCAGGCTGGTAGATTTGTTACTGGTAGGTTTGATCATCACGCGAGTGTTACGGAAATGCTTCAGGAACTCGGGTGGGAGTCTGTGGAGGAAAGGAAGCGTTCTGTTCGTGAATCGCTACTGAGGAAATTTAGACAACCAGCATTTGAGGCTGACTGCAGTACAATTTTACTGCCGCCAACTTATATTTCGCGGAAAGACCACAAAGATAAGATAAGAGAGATTAAGGCTCATACAGAGGCATATAGGCAATCATTTTTCCCTCATTCTGTTTGGGAGTGGAACAGGGAGAGAAGATGCTAGTTGTGGTACAAGGTACCCTCTGCCATGCACCGTAGGGTGGATTGCGGAGTATGTACGTAGATGTAGAAGTGCAAAATGGCTAAGCAGGATTGGCTAGAGGACAAATGTACGGATGTAGAGGTGCATATCAGTAGGGGTAAGACAGATACTGCCTACAGGAAAATTAAAGAGACCTTTGGAGAAAAGAGAACCATTTGCATGAATATCAAGATATTTTTTAACCAACAAACCAATAAAGCATTTATATTGTACATTGACTCCTCCTTCGAAACCTGGTGCGAGTTTTTGCATTTGACAATCCAAGTGAAGGAGTGAGAGAGTGTATTAAAAAGTTTGCTGATAGTATATGCATCTTAAATAATTCATTAAAACATTAATCAATGGTTAAGTTTAAGTTGTTTGTGAACAGTCAGCGTGCGGCTTCGCACACATTCGGGTGAATAAGAACTGTAAAGAAGCAAGGATATTTCACATCAACACAGAACATCATATTCACAATTCATGGACCAGTACCCAGTAATAAGGATATCTTAACCAATTATTGAATGTAATGCATATTAAGCTACAATTGTGAAATATGTGGAATGTTATTAGTTTTGAAAATAGTCTTTTTGTGTGTGTGTGCGCGCGTTTGTGCACTGGCGCGCATAGCAAACTACAGTGGTATTATACTTTGCTAAAAGTCTGGTATTTTGTGTAAAATATCTATTTCTTTCCTTTGCTTTTGAGCATGAATTGTGAAGTTGATTTAAATTCTTTTAAGTCTTGTAAGATTTCATCACTGATGTAGATGGTTCCAAGCTGCTAATACTTCCAACATTCATAGTAATATGTGCCCAAAGTGTCACCCTTGATTTTAACTTTTGAGTTCCTTGTTGTATCTAGACTAACAGTGATTGCATTATTGATTGGTGAATCAAGATTCTCAGCGTGTGGCTCGTCAGCGTGTCAGAACTATACAGTCGCAAGCTTTGGGCACACTTGACCACCATTGGAGGGCATGGTAGCATGTATTAGTATATTAGGATAAAGGATATGTGGAAAAATCGGGTCTACTGCAGGATGTTTGTGTCGCTCTGGCACAATATTTCGGCCACATAACTCGTTGTCTTCTTCAGGTGCTACCTGAGACTGCCGTGTTGGAGGATCTTGTCCAGTATTTATGCCGAGAGGGCGCTGGGTGCTCTCTTTGCCGTCCGCGCCCGCCTGGTGCTGCTTGTAATGTGTTGTCTCTTCCCCGGTGTTCTCTCGGACGTCCGCGCCCGACTTGGGCGCCATCCGTGGCAGCTCTCTGAGGCCTGTCCTGTGTCGGGCGTTCCGTTCGCGGTCCGCGCCCGCCAGGTGCTGCTCCTGAGGTTTTGTGCCAGAGCGACACCAACATCCGGCAGTAGACCTGATTTTTCCACATGTCGAGATCTCGCCGGGAAAGCCTGAAGAGTTACAACAAGATGAAGGATCTTCATTTAACCGTCTGAATCCCTAAATGATACAAATGCTGACAGTTAAGGCTAAATAGTCAGTCTAGAACAATCTTTCTGACACATTCTATATCCTATTGTATGTGTAATGGTCGTGCACAACAGTCTCTGTAGATTTTTTCATCGTATGATCAAAATGGAACTTACGATCTCAATTTTTGTGCTACTAGGGGGGTGGACATACCAATGGTAATGATTGGCCTTAAATACTTAAACCAGCAGGAAATTAGTTTTGTATTCATGTGTTTACTAAGGCGACTTCTTTGAGAAACACTGTTTTTTAAAGCCAGCAGTGATACTTTAACAAATTGTCGCCATTTTACGTCTGAAGGATCAGGAGGGAATTGGAAGTGCTTTGAATTCTTGTCTGAAATTTTGAAAATGCGCATTTCATTGTAACACAGCTAAAAGAACTTTAATGTATATGGAGACTGTTGTCATAATTTCTCCAATAGAAGGCACCTTAGAAATGTCCCTGAGGCTGAGCTATATTCCACTGTCAGTTTGAGTTGTGAAATTGCTCAAAGATAGGGTTGCTGCTTGAGCTATAAAATTAACAGGAATTGTGTAATTTACTGAGAAACTTAAAACACCACTAAAAGCACTAAGGAACCCACTGCTTACTCCCTGCACAGTTTCAAATGTCAAAATGTTGACAATTCATTAGTCCGTTACAAAAGAGTTGCCATTTGAGATAGACATGCTACATGAGTCAGTCACGTGTGTGTTAGTCATTTGAGTATTGATATTATTTGAGGCAGAGACTGTCTGCTCTTCATTTAGAAGCAAAAGATCCTGGAAGTAAAGGTTACTACATTTCTGTTGGTTGCTGATCTGAAGAGAGGAGAAGATAGGAAGCATTATCACCATTCCACACCATTTTTAAGACCAGTATGACAGTGTGCCACTGAGTGAACTGAACTGTGTCACCCTGTAATAACTAAGGGATCGATCCTGATGTGAACTTTCAGGAGCTGCAGTTCAAGCAGTGAGAGCTGAAGCCTGTTGCATAATTAGTGAGAGTGGAGAGGAGTCATGAAGTTAATTCTTGAATTTTGCAAACTGTTCCACCATAACCGTAAAAATTTGATTAACTGAGGATACTTCAGACACACAAATGCACAATAACTGCTGTTCTGGAATCACCATAACTACCAAAGATGTAGTCCAGAAAGTGGAATAGTGTGTTGCAATGCCACTCATTACTGTATGAAGTCTCTTCCAGTGTGTGTCAGGTAAACCTACTCTGGTTAATCTACGGCTGATATTGGATTCAGAGATGATGTGGCTCAAATCCATATCTGGATATCCTGTTTAAAGTTACTCATGCTCAATCCCTAATGATCTTACCTTCCTATAGGCCAGGCCTGTCCATGAGGTGCCTAGGAGAATGCAAGTGGCCAATGCAAATAGTTCACTGTCTTCAGAGGAATGACCATGTACCAGGTTCACCAAAGCCTTAGATGCAAGCATATACACTTAAGACACAGTGCTTAAAGTGAAGAATAGTTTGTTCTAGACCTGCATTGTGACATGCAGCTGTATGATAAGTTTCATAATAAAATAAATCTCATAGACTTGTGTAAAAGCTTTCCCCTTCATAAATTTCCTTGATGTGGCAAATTTGTAGCTACAGTGATGTTGATATTTGGACCTACATACTAGTACAAGCAACTTTTTTCCACCATTAACAGAATGAAATCTGCACACATAAGCTGGCTGACTGCCTTCAACTTACAAGGTTGTCTTCATATTAGCTGTGCTCAGAAAGTGGTACCAACATTGATCCTTTAATGAAAAGCAAAGTAAGTTGTTATCATTGGCATACATTGTTTTTATGTTTAACATGTGAATAAAACAGTCACAAAATACGAGTTGGTGTCAATTTAAACTTCACCCAAAAACATTGTTTGTCATAAGGCAGCATCAGTTGTGAGAAAAATCATGTTTTGTACCTAGCAGCCCCACATTCTTAATTTGAAATCTCTGGAGCATTAACATTTGTGGCCATACAATAGACTTGGTGAAAACAGTTTCTCATTGCAGAGCTAACTTGTTCAGATTCCTCCCTCCCGTCCCCTTACCCCTTCGTTAGTCGCCGAGAACCAGCCAGTTGCTCATGGCTGTGGCGTGAGCATATACTGATGTCTCTTTTTTTCCTAGCTTCTTGATCCCGGCTTCGTGAGATGTTTTGAAGAGTCATGGTAAAAGTTTAGTAGTGGTGTGGGACAATCTGTTGTGGGTGAATTCATTTCAGACTAATAATCTGTACAGTTAATGTGAAATAATTTCACCTGGTACAGTTTATCCTAGAATTATAAGCTGATTGCTCTGTTTTAATGAAGTAATACCCGTTCAGTTATATTGGCATTTATTACTGGTTGTGATGTGAAGTGCTGCTTGGCAGTGTTGGTGAGTATTCAAAATCTACTTGCAATTAATGTTTGTTTATCACTAAGAATAGTGTTCGTCAGTGAAATGCGATATCAATTAAGTTACACAACAGTTGGTAATTTAACTTTTGAAACTGCTGGTTTATTGGCATTTCCGGAAAAGAACACTTTTATACTCCCATTCAGTCAGCATATTCCGTGTAACAGTTTGTATGTGTAATGGGACTTATTATGCCGTAAATTGTTCTATGAATTAATTGATTTGTGTTACAGTGTCGCTAAGCAACATGATCAACAAGGTGATGTGTGTCCTAATTAGAACTTAACCTCAATATTTTGAATAAATTTTAGGTTTGTTTTTATCAAAAATCAGTATTTGTCTCAAAAAGTGATTTCAAACTTCGTGCAACAAGTCCAAGCATGTTTGCAATATGCGATTTAATGGAAAGCTCCATCATGCTAGCGTGTAACGTGTTTCAAATCGAGCGCGCAGGTTTCAGTTTTCCCTGATGGGCTAAACGACTTTTTGTAATAGGTTGATGTGTCTATCACACGTTAAGTCTAAATGAAAATGGATTTCTCTCTATTTGGCTCAAAATCATTAAATGAAATTCACCACACAGGTCAACGAACTGTACGCGCACGCTTTTAGTACTCTTAAGTGGTAACGTGTCTAAGAGTAAAAGTCACACATAAATTCACACTTTTTACATGCATACAAAAATCAAAACACCTTTATATTAAACAGATTGGCATGCAATTACTAATTAAACATTTCCTATTCTAAATAAACTTCAAGAACTTGTATTTCATAATCAATAAAATTTCATCCCATGAAAGAAACTGTTAGTCTGCTAAAACGGATTCAGATTACTGTCAACTCATGTCTGGACGATGACATCACGAATTGATACTTGCTTGGAATCAACGAAATACCTGTATTGAAAAAACTATCAGTTGAGTAATTTACGGACTCTTATGACAAATTTGGTACCCTTTGTATTGATACAAGCACATACCAGCTCGTAGGAGCAGATCGGTGAATGGGCTGCTGCAGCCTGTGAACGCTTCTTAGTTTGGAGGAACCTTCTGTTACCATTCCTGTACTGTTACCATCCACAGTACAGTGGTCAGTATTTGTGGTTAAGTTACCTGGTCCTGTTCTCAGTATCAAAACATTATCACATTAGCTACAGCTGACTGATCAGACACTAGAAAAATGGAGTGGAAAATAAGGTTTGAACATACCTTGTGAGATAACTGCTTCTGTGTTGTTTTTAATGGTGATTGTTACTTTTGTAATTGGCTTGACCTAAAACAGTGGTATAGCACAGTAAATTTAGTGAGGTTCATGTGTCTCATATTCAATTACAAAATTATCATGCTCTTATGAAAAATGTACTTTTAAGACTCTCAACTTTTAAAAGTGAAAGATCTCTGTAGCAAATAGATCACAGGTACTACAGCTCTGTAATGCTTTGGTTTAGTTGTGGTTAGACCCTTGAGGCTTAAAAGTCCTCTAACTAGTTGTGAGGTACAAGCTGATGATTTGTTTTGAAATACATATCCTTTGTGTGTAATCAGTGCTGTGTCATCTATGTCAAGGTGCTCTTCATAGATAGCACAAGTGTAGAAAAGTTTTGAAAAGAAAGTCCAGTGTACATATAGCATGAGGCAATGCTTTGTAGTAGGTGTTATATATTGTTTTGTGGTGATTGAATTTGTGCTCAGTCTGCTGTAGCCAGACACACACAATTGCACAATTGCAGCACTGTACACATGTATACTAAAAGAGAAATGGGCAGGCAAAAGCTATGTATAGACAAGTGAAAATTTTTAATTTGTTGCTCTAAAATGCTCTTTCATGCTTACAGTACTTTCTTCGTGGTTAGAGGTCAACCATGGTTTGGTCTTTACAGGTTGCTATTCATTTTGCTAATTGAATGTGTCGTAAACTGAAGTGTACATTTCACTAATAGTGATGTGTGCATGTTATGGCTGTAGTATGTGTAACAAGGGGAGGCCGCCAATTGCGAAATTCAGATTCGATTCATACTGCGCATAATAAAAGCTCATGGCCAGAGGTGTAATGTGGCAAAGCACCAAGATGCACTTCTCAGCCGTTGTCGAGAAAATCGACAGTTAAAAGAAACCGTTGCGGTGAAATACTCTATACGATTAACAATTCTCTACAGTGTCGTGGCGCAGCGGTAAGCGCTCTGGTTCGTAATCCGAAGGTCGCCGGATTGAATCTCGCGCTATGAAATTTTTTTTTTTAAATTCAAATATATATATATATATATATATATATATATATATATATATATATATATATATATATATATATATATATATATATATATATATAAAAAAAAAATTCCGGCAATCAGTTGCAACAATTATGCATATAATAAGTTGTTGAAAGTCGTTTGTCGTGGAAAAACTGGCAACTTCGAACATCATTATGTTTTCCGCAAACAAAGTTGTATTTCACAAATGTTATTAATTGTCTTCATAATGTTAACCACGCATAGTTAACGGAAGACGTAGAAACGATATTCCGAAACTAATACGTATAGCGTAAGTCAAACGTTCGGATTAGAATAGAGACCCCACGAGCACAAATTTGCTGTGGCAGGTATGAAATATAAACTCCGTTACTCGCTCGTTACACTTGAATGACAGATGTTGAATGGGCCGAAACGAGCCGCCGCATAACAGCGTAGTTGCCTGCTAACTTCGAAAGAAGGTAGATGCGGTCCCTAGCACAACTTATAACATTGTCGAAAATCAGTGCGGACGGGAGAGCTTTGGTACACCCTGTTAAAAAAACGGAAAAATTGAGGCGTCACAATTGGAGAGCGATCCGCCTTCACCAACATGCATAAGCAATTCATTAATACATATATATATTTGAATTACAAAAAACTAATAATAAAAAAAAAATCATGGCGCGAGATTCGACCCGGCGACCTTCGGATTACGAACCCGAGCGCTTACCGCTGCGCCACGACGCTGTAGAAAATTGCTAATCGTCGAGAGTATTTCACCGCAACGGTTTCTTTTAACTGTCGATTTTTCTCGACAACGGCTGAGAAGTGCATCTTGGTGCTTTGCCACATTACACCTGTGGCCATGAGCTTTTATTATGCGCAGTATGAATCAAATCTGAATTTCACAATTGGCGGCCTCCCCTTGTAAGTGGCAGTATGATTGATGTGCACGTGAGAATGTGTTGATTGTAGAACATTGATTGAGACTGTAATAAAATATTTGACTCAAAGTGGAATTTCTACTTCTAAGCAATTTATAATTTGACAACTCATTTGTTTTGGTTTTTGCTATGTTTTAGGTACTGGTCCAGTATAAAATTACCAAATAGGAAAAGTAGTTTTGAGGCAAAGTGCCCTTTCTGTGAGGCTACGTTAGCAAAGCCTGTGGGTTATGTGCAGTTGAAGCAGATGACCTGAGCATATGACTAAAGGCTGGAGCATATGCAGCTTGCTTCTAAGTTTTGTAATGTCCCATAAGTATGATGTAAGCTAATGGTGGTACTTGCCCCTGGCAAGTGACAATGTTTCCATGCTATGTTTGGAGAATCAGCTTCTGAGAAGTTCAATACCAACCAGTTAATATATTTTGAAGCTAATATTGGTTCTTGTCTGTGACAAGTGAAAACTGATACACGTTACTTTAAGAGACTTGGATGTACGTATGGGTGGGGACTGGAAAAATTCGATTTATTTTACGGACAATTTCGGTTCTACTTTTTGCCATTTTCGATGTTATTTCCTCGATACGTATTTTTCATAGTGCATCTTAATTTTTGTCTTATTTAATTGTTTCCAGTACTGCGTTTAAAATCAAAATACACCTCTCAGTTACATTATATTTGTTAGATATTAAACATCAATTTTTTTCAGTTTTTGAACAGAAAAAGAAATTTTCCCAACAAATATTAGAGTTCGTTCATTTTGTCTTATTTCATTGTAATTTAGTATTTTGCTGAGATTGAAAGTGTACATTTCGACTACATTGTATTTATTACATTTAAAGATCAAATTTATTACATCATTGTACAGGAAGGTAAACATTTATATTACACCAATTGATATCTGCAAAGAAAAGTTTACATTAACTGTACACCAAGGATGGTTTTTCATATGAAATCATTGCCATTAGTTCCAAGTTCTCTTCTGAGATATTGTGCTACCAGTCTGTTTGTACTTCATTATCTTGTGAAAATAACTGCTCTAAATCTCTGTTTAAACATAGAATCCCAATTGCCTTCAGTGCAACTGCAGCAAATTGTGGGTTTTAAGAGTAGTTCCCTGCAGACATTTGACAATGTTCACAGCTCCTGCTGAAAACTGCTGTTCAGCTTGATCCTGAAGAGATTTGCACCTTTTTAGAATTTCTATATTGCTAAGAGCTGCTATGCCAGGTGTGCATGAGAGACTGTTTGCATGTCAGCATTAGTATAGTTCACGATTACTGTCCTAAGATTGAAACACAATCCTAGGACCGAAAACACACACATACATGGATCTGTAACTGCAAGCATCATCAGCTTTGTAGATACAATCTGGTGCATTTAAATGTTTCTCTCATTTCTGCCTGAAGATTATACCTCTTCACCTTTTACACAAGTTTGCTGGTGTACTGACAAAAAATTCCACGTGCACAATAGCAAAGCTATTTTACAGCTGTGTTAACATGAGTGTAATTCATTTGAGGCAGGATAATTTGAAGACTTTATTCATCATATCATTTGCATGTACCTTAATGAACATGGTCTCCAGTTGAACTTACATCCTCACTAGAAAGTTAATTACCCTAATCAGTTCCTAAAAGCACTCCATCTTCAGGCCACGAGTGGCCTACCGGGACTATCCATCTGCCGTGTCATCCTCAGTGGAGGATGCGGATAGGAGGGGCGTGTGGTCAGCATAGCATTGGATAATTCCAGCATATCATCACTGCGGAAGAATTCCACCATGTCTTCAAAATATGCTGCCACACAAGTGTCTGTGGAGAGCAAAGAGTTTCAGCTTGTCAACACTGGAAGAGGAAATGCCTTCGGATACCTCTTCTCCTCCCTTAAAAACTGTAGATGTAAATGTTTTCTCTTCCTGGTATTTGAGAATGTGCTCTTTAAGTTAAATATAACTAAGTTCAGTTTCAAAAGTTCCTTGGAAAACCATCTGCCAACAGATTCAACTTGTGTGCCCAAAACTGAATGATGCAAATGGTCTCCTATAATTGTTTTTCAATGAATTGACTCATTTTTTATATACATAGCATTGTCACTTACGATAGGTTTATCATCATCATATTGAATATTATAGTCTTGCAAAACATCCAATATTGCATGAGCACACAGTGTAAAAGTTTGATGTTCAAGAACTTACTCACTTGCCGTAAAAGGTTTTGTTCATTCCCTGTAAAAATAGTCTTCACTGTCACAGCAAAAACATGATAACCACTTTTTTCAGTGGTCTTGTCTGCTAAAACTAAAACATCCTCATCAGCTAGTTCTTGCATTATCCCATTTTTTGGTTGTTTTTGTATTGAAGGTACCACAGCTTCCCTTGTTCTCTTGATATGAGGAAAGTCATTAGCACCATATTCAAATGAACCCCACTGTTAGCATTCAATTTAAAAATATCTAAATTGAATCTGTGCTAACAAAATTTGTACTTTTTGAAATGTACAATGGCAAGCTGAAAAATACAATTTGATTATTTTGCTGTGAACTAACAGTAACCATAGCTTATCTTCGATGATGAATTCGATAATTTTCTGCCGAAAATCTTCATTTTCCAGTTTGTCCTTTGAACCAGATATTTTCTTGATGACTTCAAAGCTGCTGCTATTGAAGCTGGCTGCTTACATACACACTGGAATCGTTGACTCTATTCCCTTTGTGCTTCTCACTTTGCATGTATTTTAATACAGTATCTTTTCTGTCCCATGATATTCTGCTATTGAAATATTTAAAGAATACGTAGATTTATCAGGAGCATATAGACCATCAGCTTCGAACTTCCGTGCTCATACGTTGGCAGTAACTGCATGCTTTGGCATTTTTTACAACCTCGAAAACTATTTCTTTGAAGTAGATCAAAATAAGCAGTGAGAAAGCCCAAGAATATTTGGACACTACTGTACTGTTGGACAAACATGTGAAACATAACAGCTATCCTGAGAAGCCAAACATCTTGCAGCAAGATGAATTTTGACCGACAAAGAAATTCTTCAAACTGCTTTTGATGGCGATGTCTGCACAGTCCAGTCACTATGAAATAAAATAATTTTTGTTGGCTGTTAATTTCGAATTTTTCCTGTCCCTAAATATGGGTTATGTGACCAGAATTGAATATTTTTTTAAAGTATTATGAAAGTACAATATGTTAACCAATAATAGACTAATATCTCTCTCTCTCTCTCTCTCTCTCTCTCTCTCTCTCTCTCTGTGTGTGTGTGTGTGTGTGTGTGTGTGTGTGTGTGTGTGTGTGTGCGTGCGTGCGTGCGTGCGTGCAAGCGGATTTTGTGTTATTAGCATATGCTCCCATTAGAGAAAAGCACGAGATGGGGAACCACCAGAAAGGACATCTAGAAGTGATCTTTGATAAGGCTTCAATTTTACCCTGCAGGAAAACAGTAACTATGGGTTCAGAATGATGGAGAAAAGCTTATAAAACTCTAAAAAATTTGACTAAACAATCTCACGCATCCTAACAAATCCTGTTGCTGTTCTAAACCAACAGGAATAAAAATGTTTGTGAAAGAGGTCTGCTGGAGGGGCCCCATTGTTTACATCCAGTGAATATCAGTAGTAAGCAGCTTACTTTGGTCTAGGAAGTAACTTCACTCACGTAGCAAGTTACTTCTAGAATTACTATTTAAATATTATTCTGTGTTGTCTTGAAAATCAGAACATGCAAATGTTAAAGGAGACTGGAATGCCATTTGAGAGAAAAATTATGCAGTAATCATATAGGAATAATAGTTATCAAAGTTTCAGTTTCTGGCTTATTATTTGTTGAAGGTGTGAGCACTGCAGCTTCAAAAGTTCCTCTCATCAAGTGCAAAGATAATGTGTAGCATAAAATATTCTTTCTGCATCTTCCAGGCGAACTATATTGCTGGGAGGCTAATACTGTGATTTATGTTTGTAATCTATATTTGTTAATTTACCCTGTCTTCAAAGAGTCAATAAATTTTTCATTTTTATAGGAATTTGTGTGTTTATTTTTTGTTCTCACTGTACCCAACACAAAAATGACCTAGTCTTCATTATAATGTTAATTAGCTTTTACAAGATGAGTTTCAAGGTTATCAGTAAGTCAATTATCTTATGGTGAAGAGTTCTCGGGCTTCCAGCTGGGTGGCAGTTTCTTCAGACTGCGACGTTTCAACGAGTGACATACTCATCATCTTCTGGCATAGATGACGAGTATGTCTCTCGTCGAAATGTCGCAGTTTGAAGACACCGCCACTAGGCTGGAAGCCCAAGAACTCTTCACAAGCTGTATAGCCGGGAAAACATACATTCACATTCAATTATCTTCATTTATATCTTGTTCTTACACAGTAGTTGTGTATCACATTTGCAGAAATTTATAATTAAGTAAATTAAGATTGTGTTCCTATTTCTATTCCTCAGATTACAGCGCCATCTGTGGCGAAATGAAGGAAATGCTTCAGACAAAACATATGTACATTTTGCCATAGAATCAAAATCTGCACTAAAAAATGGGGCTCCCATTGAAGATTTCAAAATTGCCAGCCAAGCACAGGGTGGGGTGATGGGTTGCGTGCAGTATTGTTGGATGTCCCCCACTGACACAAACAAGTTGGAAATATAACTTTTTAATCCGACGTGTAAGTTTCAAGGTATTTCAATGCTTTCAGTTAAAATGAAAACCTGAATATAATTTGTTTAACAGAAACCAATGATAATATAACTAAGTTCACCGTTATGGACTGTATATACCTCCGAAGGTTTCAACTGAAGGCTTTTTTATCTTTTTACCCTGCAGAGAAGTGCAGGGTGTATCAAAAACAATCATCTGATTCAAAAAAATCACAATTGTTCTGTTATTGGCGATATTTGTGTGAATAATTTATTGTTAGAAAGGGCAGTCTCTAAGAGTTCTACAACATTCCCACTAGGTAGGAGCAGTGCACACTCCCTTCAGTTCTAGTAAAAATTGTTTCGGAACAACAGAAACCATTTTGTGTTGTATGTTTTGCACAATGCGGGTTAGTAATAACTGTCCAGCGTGGCTTTCGTACTAGGTATCGTGTGGATCCTCCTACAGCACAGAGCATTAGATGATGGGATGAATATTTCCGAGAAACAGATTGTTTGTGTAAAGGCAAATGTCTGACACAGAGGTCTAACGCATAAGCCATTGTTTCACAAGGAGTCCACAGAAATCTGTTCACTATACAGCTCAACGTGCCCCCGATGTCCATCTGACATGTGTTCCGTCGAGGTTTACACATGAAACCATACAAAATTCAGCTACTGCAAGCTCTTTGTGAAGGTGACAAACAACAATGTGTGGAATTCTTTTATTTCGTTCTTGGCAAGGTGGAGGATGACAGTTTTCTTCCGCACTTAGTGTGTATTAGTGATGAGCCAACATTCCATTGTCATGATGAACCATCATAATATGAGAATATGGGGTGCAGAACAACTACATGAAGTTGTACAACATGAGAGGGACTCTCAAAAAATTTAATGTGTTTTGTGCAGTTTCACTGGAAAAGGTGTATGATCTCTCTCTCACTCTCACACTCTCTTTTTCCTGAAGCACATATCTTGATATGCTTGGCTGGGCACTGGCATCTGGAAGTGTGGGCGTTTTTAAATCGAAGGATTGCTGAGCAATGGATCGGTCACACTGGACCGAATGATTCAGCTTTACATTACTGGAGTTCAAGACCACTGGACTTGACTATATATGATTATTCCTTGTGGGGGATTAATAAAAGACTGTTCGTGCGCCTCTGTTACCAGCAACAATGAATGAACTGAGACTGTGGAAGCTGCAGTGTGCTGTGCTCACTGCAGTGCGTGAACAGTTTGAATAATGCATTGACATATGCTGTGCATCTCAAGGGGGCCGATTGAACACCTATGAAGAGGTATACAAAAAAGCTTTTTGAGCTTCCTGTTCATCAAAAAACAAAATTCATTGTATATGTTTATTGGTTTCAGAAACATAGACATGCCAGATAGTGATTCTTTTTGATACACATTGTATATTTTCCTGACCAGCCTTTATTCTTAAAGTTCAATATGTTTTGCCATTGGCACTAATCTCATAATAAATGCAAATTGTCGCAATAAAAATTGAAAAACATATAATGCCCTTGTATAGAAAACTAAATGGGTAGTTCTTAAAAAAAGAAAAGTAGAAAGAGCTTATGGTGTTGATCTTAAGTTGTTGCACCCTAGCTCCTAATGAGAGCGTCCCCCCTTCCCCACTACTCCTGTTTCCATCAGTAACAAAATCCTTGTAATTCACATGGACATAGAAGTGAATATGTGAATCTTCCAGATCATAAATGCTTGAGAAGAAATTGATGTTGAAGAGCTGGCAGCTTTTTTCCACGGTGCAAAATATGTATGTTGCATAATATATTCTATGGCTAGGGCTAGTCAAACAAAGAGGAAATTAATGTGGAATATGCTAGGACTCCTAGTAGCCTGCTCAGAATAAGTTTTCCACCACCCTCATGACTTGCTTAGTTTGTGTTTACATTCGTGACTGGAACAGTGCGGCTTGCTGTTGGGTTCTGTCTTCACAATTTTACTTTTTGATCCACATATTTAACCGAACACACCACGAGCGTGAAGTGCTGTGGATTTGCTCGGTAGGTGAATGTTAGTCAAAAGTTACACATCACTACCATTCCATTTTTTAAAGAAATAAGGCAGGGGAACTAAATGCTGGTTCTTAATAAAGAGTGCTGGCTAGTTTTCACTTGTTGAAGTAGATGTATTGTGTAATGCCACCGGTATTATTGTGTCGAGCATTAAAATTGCTGTGCTCTTTTTACCAAGACACTCACATGATTGCTTCTGTAAATAACAATATTTTATAAAGTAAACCCACTTAGCCTGCAAAAATGCACCTCCCATTTTTAAAGTAGAGATTATTACTGATGTCTAAATGGAGTGATTCTTCTGTTAGAAAAGATTCATTTTTTTATGAACTTCAATCTTGCAGTAAATTAACTAACTTTTCATTTTCTTTAATATTTAATCTTAAATAGTCTAATAATGAAAATAACATTAAATTATCTTGTTATTTAATATCAGATTGAGACTAAAAGGTTACTACCAGGTCACATTGCTTAAGGAATCATGGTTAAAATTGATAATGGTTGCTATCTATTTATTAGAAACTAGCAACCTGCCTGCACTTTGCATGTTGAGCACTAAGTATATACAGCTGGGTGACTTGTCTGCGTAGTGGTAATTTTGTTTACGGGTCAATGCATAGTTGTAAATATTAGGAGATGATATGAGTATCCTGCAAGTATCAGGTATCCAACCTAATTTTGCTGTCTAGCAAGATATTGGATAATATGTCAATGTCTATACTGAATTGTCATTAAAATATGAACATTTCGTAAAATTGACTAATTCACTTGTAAGATATACTCTTGTGTGCTGAGGGGTATAGGCAAAATGCCTGTTTTGAGTGAGATAGTCTTAAACGCACATAAAGCCACAATATCTTCAAATAAAAACACCATTTATTCTTCATTTTAACAATAAATAAATAAATAAATTAGTACTCTTGTGAACTAGAGACATATTATGATGAATGAACACCAATTTCTCTGCAGTAGGAGGTAATACGCATTTTTGCATGTGTTCATAAATGAGTCCACCTTCAGAAAAAAGTTGTTCACTACATACACCACTGCAGTGTGCTGAAAGATAAATTCTGGCAATCTGTGTCAAATTTGGGTGCTGTGTCACACTGGCTGACAACCAAATACAAGGGTTACAATTGCATTCAACTTGAACCGTCTTCAGATAATAGTCGGTCCTTCTTGCAGTCGTGTTTGTCTGTTTGTTTGATCACCGCACTGACTATTGTTATTTTCATTTGACACTTCATTAAAGCAATCCCTAAAAGTGTAGTGAGTTTCATGAGGCACAGTTGATTGAATATTGTCTCCTGTACTTCTATTAGTAGGCATTGATAGCAGAGATTACTAAAGATGTAGGCACGGCAGTGGCTCTACCTTTAATAATTGCACAGAATTTGTGTGGATATGTTGTTCTGAAAGGATTTTTCATAACTCATGTATCCATTAAACAAAGTAATATTACATCGAACTTAAGGTAGACAATAATACTAATAATAATAATAACAAAACCCGTGGAGGCCCGGGAAAAGAATAGGCCTCCGGTATGTTCTGCCAGTCGTAAAAGGCGACGAAAAGAACAAACCACTAATAGGGCTAACCCCCCTTTTAGATGTGATTAGTTGGTTCAGGACAGTACTAATTAAGCCTCGGACAAGTGCTGTCATGGTTGGGGACGACGCTTGAACCCTATGCCCGTCCACAATGGTAACGACACTGCTAGCCACATGGCAAATGATTTAAATCCAAATAGAGGTGTTTTGCAGGATATGCTTCCTGCAACCACTCTAGAGGGAAAACAAAGACAGAGGATGAGATGGTCGGATGAAGTTAACCGACACCTCATGTTCTGTTATTACCAAGCAACAAACTTAGGAACCAACACAACTGGATACAGATCACAAGTATACACAACATTTATTACCAGATATCCAGAATTAAATACAGTAATGGACTCAAACATCCCAGACCAAACAAAGAAAGAACAACACGCATCAATTGAACAATCAGAGGAAAACGAAATTTTAAGACAGCCACCAGAACAAGCACAAATAGAACATGAAGTAACACACATGTTAGATATAGAAGAAAAATTTCAGTTGACATATATAGAATACAAAGACACACATACAGACGTTAGACCATTCTTGCATAGACCACCAAATAACCCACAAGTTGAAACTACAATAACAACTATCAACACAATCATACACAACAAAATCAATGAAAATACAACTATGAAAGAGTTACAACTACTGGTTTATGTAGGAGCACTCACTACACTAAATATACACACGAGGCAGAGATCAGAACCAACCAACACACAGAAGAAACCCACCAAACCAGCATGGCAACACAGGCTACAGATCAGAATAGGAAAAACTGAGAAAAGACATCGGACAGCTAACACAATTTATAGGAAATGAAATATCAGACAAAAAATGAAAAAGGTTAGGTAAAATCACACAAAAAGAAGCGATAGAGCAATTAGATGAAAAGAAGCAGAAATTACAAGCATTGGCCAAACGACTTAGAAGATACAAAAAAAGTCTACCCAATCCTATTCAATACTTCCTCATTAGTTATGTGATCTACCCATCTAATCTTCAGCATTCTTCTGTAGCACCACATTTCGAAAGCTTCTATTCTCTTCTTGTCCAAACTACTTATCGTCCATGTTTCACTTCCATACATGGCTACACTCCATACAAATACTTTCAGAAACGACTTTCTGACACTTAAATCTATACTCGATGTTAACAAATTTCTCTTCTTCAGAAATGCTTTCCTTGCCATTGCCAGTCCACATTTTATATCCTCTCTACTTCGACCATCATCAGTTATTTTACTCCCTAAATAGCAAAACTCCTTTACTACTTTAAGTGTCTGATTTCCTAATCTAATTCCCTCAGCATTACCTTTCTTAATTCGACTACATTCCATTATCCTTGTTTTGCTTCTGTTGATGTTCATCTTATATCCTCCTTTGAAGACACTATCCATTCCGTTCAACTGCTCTTCCAAGTCCTTTGCTGTCTCTGACAGAATTACGATGTCATCGGCAAACCTCAAAGTTTTTATTTCTTCTCGATGGATTTTAATACCTACTCCGAATTTTTCTTTTGTTTCTTTCACTGCTTGCTCAATATACAGATTGAATAACATCGGGGAGAGACTACAACCCTGTCTCACTCCCTTCCCAACCACTGCTTCCCTTTGATGTCCCTCGACTCTTATAACTGCCATCTGGTTTCTGTACAGCTTGTAAATAGCCTTTCTCTACCTGTATTTTACCCCTGCCACCTTCAGAATTTGAAAGAGTATTCCAGTCAACATTGTCAAAAGCTTTCTCTAAGTCTACAAATTCTAGAAACATAGATTTGCCCTTCCTTAATCTAGCTTCTAAGATAAGTCGTACGGTCAGTACTGCCTCACGTGTTCCAACAGTTCCCCGAGGTCGGTTTCTACTAGTTTTTCCATTCGTCTGCAAAGATTTGCGTTAGTATTTTGTAGCTGTGACTTATTAAACTGATAGTTCGGTAATTTTCACATCTGTCAGCACCTGCTTTCTTTGGGATTGGAATTATTAGGTTGGTTGGTTGTTTTGGGGAAGGAGACCAGACAGCGTGGTCATCGGTCTCATCGGATTAGGGAAGGATGGGGAGGGAAGTCGGCCGTGCCCTGTCAGGGGAACCATCCCGGCATTTGCCTGGAGTAATTCAGGGAAATCACGTAAAACCTAAATCAGGATGGCCGGACGCGGGATTGAACCGTCGTCCTCCCGAATGCGAGTCCAGTGTCTAACCACTGCGCCACCTCACTCGGTTTGGAATTATTATATTCTTCTTGAAGTCTGAGGGTATTTCGCCTGTTTCATACATCTTGCTCACCAGACGGTAGAGTTTTGTCAGGACTGGCTCTCCCAAGGCCGTCAGTAGTTCCAATGGAATGTTGTCTACTCCAGGGGCCTTGTTTCGACTCAGGTCTTTCAGTGCTCTGTCAAACTCTTCACGCAGTATCGTATCTCCCATTTCATCTTCATCTACATCCTCTTCCATTTCCATAATATTGTCCTCAAGTACATCGCCCTTGTATAGACCCTCTATATACCCCTTCCATCTTTCTGCTTTCCCTTCTTTGTTTAGAACTGGGTTTCCATCTGAGTTCTTGATGTTCATACAAGTGGTTCTCTTATCTCCTAAGGTCTCTTTAATTTTCCTGTAGGCAGTATCTATCTTGCCCCTAGTGAGATAAGCCTCTACATTTTTACATTTGTCCTCTAGCCATCCCTGCTTAGCCATTTTGCACTTCCTGTCGATCTCATTTTTGAGACGTTTGTATTCCTTTTTGCCTGCTTCATTTCCTGCATTTTTATATTTTCTCCTTTCATTAATTAAATTCAATATTTCTTCTGTTACCCAAGGATTTCTACTAGCCCTCATCTTTTTACCAACTTGATCCTCTGCTGCCTTCACTACTTCATCCCTCAAAGCTACCCATTCTTCTTCTACTGTATTTCTTTCCCCTATTCCTGTCAATTGTTCCCTTATGCTCTCCCTGAAACTCTGTACAACCTCTGGTTCTCTCAGTTTATCCAGGTCCCATCTCCTTAAATTCCCACCTTTTGCAGTTTCTTCAGTTTTAATCTACAGTTCATAACCAAATACACACATTAAAATAGACAGTCCACCAAACATAACAGACATGGAACACTTCTGGAGCAACATATGGTCAAACCCGGTACAACATAACAGACACGCACGGTGGATACAAGCACAAACATACTCATACAAGATGATACCACAAATGCCTCAAGTGATAATTTTGCAACATGAAGTCACCCGAGCAATTAATTCTACACACAATTGGAAAGCCCCTGGACATAGCAAATTTCTGGCTAAAGTAGTTCACCTCATCACATTCACATCTAACTAAATTATTTAACAATTAAATTGCAGACCCATACACAGTCCCTGATACACTTACACAAGGAATAACTTATCAGAAACCTAAAGATCAAGCAGACACAGAAAACCCAGCAAAATATCGCCTCATAACATGCCTACCAACAATATACAAAATATTAACTTCAGTCATACACAGAAATTAATGACACATACAACACAGAACAAAATTATAAATGAAGAACAAAAAGGCTGCTGCAAAGGAGCACGAGGATGTAAAGAGCAACTGATAATAGATGCAGAGGTGACATATCAAGCTAAAACTAAACAAAGGTCGCTGCACTATGCATACATTGATTACCAAAAAGCTTTTGATAGTGTGCCCCACTCATGGTTACTACAGGTATTGGAAATATACAAAGTAGATCCTAAATTAATACAGTTCCTAAACATAGTAATGAAAAATTGGAAAACCACACTTAATATACAAACAAATTCAAATAATATCGCATCACAGCCAATACAGATTAAGCGTGGAATATACCGAGGAGACTCATTAAGTCCTTTCTGGTTCTGCCTTGCTCTGAACCCACTATCCAACATGCTAAATAATACAAATTATGGATATAATGTTACTGGAACATACCCACACAAAATCACATATTTGCTATACATGGATGATCTAAAACTACTGGCAGCAACAACTCAACCAATTACTAAAGATAACAGAAGTATTCAGCAATGATACAGGCTGTTTCAAAAATGACCGGTATATTTGAAGCGGCAATAAAAACTAAACGAGCAGCGATAGAAATACACCGTTCGTTGCAATATGCTTGGGACAACAGTACATTTGCAGGCGGACAAACTTTCGAAATTACAGTAGTTACAATTTTCAACAACAGATGGCGCTGCAAGTGATGTGAAAGATATAGAAGACAACGCAGTCTGTGGGTGCGCCATTCTGTACGTCGTCTTTCTGCTGTAAGCGTGTGCTGTAGACAACATGGTTTATTCCTTAGAACAGAGGATCTTTCTGGTGTTGGAATTCCACTGCCTAGAACACAGTGTTGTTGCAACAAGACGAAGTTTTCAACGGAGTTTTAATGTACCCAAAGGACCGAAAAGCGATACAATAAAGGATCTGTTTGAAAAATTTCAACGGACTGGGAACGTGACGGATGAACGTGCTGGAAACGTAGGGCGACCGCGTACGGCAACCACAGAGGGCAACGCGCAGCTAGTGCAGCAGGTGATCCAACAGCGGCCTCGGGTTTCCGTTCGCCATGTTGCAGCTGCGGTCCAAATGACGCCAACGTCCACGTATCGTCTCATGCGCCAGAGTTTACACCTCTATCCATACAAAATTCAAACGCGGCAACCCCTCAGCGCCGCTACCATTGCTGCATGAGAGACATTCGCTAACGATACAGTGCACAGAATTGATGACGGCGATATGCATGTGGGCAGCGTTTGGTTTACTGACGAAGCTTATTTTTACCTGGACGGCTTCGTCAATAAACAGAACTGGCGCATATGGGGAACCGAAAAGCCCCATGTAGCAGTCCCATCGTCCCTGCATCCTCAAAAAGTACTGGTCTGGGCTGCCATTTCTTCCAAAGGAATCATTGGCCCATTTTTCAGATCCGAAACGATTACTGCATCACGCTATCTGGATATTCTTCGTGAATTTGTGGCGGTACAAACTGCCTTAGACGACACTGCGAACACCTCGTGGTTTATGCAAGATGGTGCCCGGCCACATCGCACGGCCGACGTCTTTAATTTCCTGAATGAATATTTCGATGATCGTGTGATTGCTTTGGGCTACCCGAAACATACAGGAGGCGGCGTGGATTGGCCTCCCTATTCGCCAGACATGAACCCCTGTGACTTCTTTCTGTGGGGACACTTGAAAGACCAGGTGTACCGCCAGAATCCAGAAACAATTGAACAGGTGAAGCAGTACATCTCATCTGCATGTGAAGCCATTCCGCCAGACACGTTGTCAAGGGTTTCGGGTAATTTCATTCAGAGACTACGCCATATTATTGCTACGCATGGTGGATATGTGGAAAATATCCTACTATAGAGTTTCCCAGACCACAGCACCACCTGTTGTTGAAAATTGTAACTACTGTAATTTCGAAAGTTTGTCTGCCTGGAAATGTACTGTTGTCCCAAGCATATTGCAACAAACGGTGTATTTCTATCGCTGCTCGTTTAGTTTTTATTGCCATTTCAAATATACCGGTCATTTTTGAAACACCCTGTATAAATATGGCTTTTGGGACAGACAAATGTAAGAAAAATAGCATAGTCAAGGGAAAACACACTAAACAAGATGATTACATATTGGATAACCACAGCGACTGCATAGAAGTGATGGAAAAAACAGATGCCTATAAATATCTAGGATACGGACAAAAAATAGGAATAGATAATGCAAATATTAAAGAAGAACTAAAAGAAAAATATAGACAAAGACTAACAAAAATACTGAAAACGGAATTGACAGCAAGAAACCAGACAAAAGCTATAAATACGTATGCTATACCAATATTGACCTACTCATTTGGAGTAGTGAAATGGAGTAACACAGACCTAGAAGCACTCAGTACACTTACACGATCACAATGCCACAAATATAGAATACATCACGTACATTCAGCAACAGAAAGATTCACATTAAGCAGAAAGGAAGGAGGAAGGGGATTTATAGACATAAAAGACCTACATTATGGACAGGTAGACAATTTAAGAAAATTCCGTATAGAACGAGCAGAAACTAGCAAAATACGCAAAGCAGTCACTCATATAAATACATCTGCCACACCACTGCAATTTCATAACCACTTCTACAACCCTTTAGATCACATAACATCAACAGATATGAAGAAAGTAAATTGGAAAAAGGAAACACCCGTATCATCTAACACAGCCACACATCGATCAAGACGCATCCAACACTTGGCTAAGAAAAGGCAATATATACAGTGAGACGGAAGGATTCATGATCGCAATACAGGATCAAACAATAAACACCAGATATTACAGCAAGCATATTATTAAAGATCCCAATACCACAACAGATAAATGCAGACTTTGCAAACAACAAATAGAAACAGTAGATCACATCACAAGCGGATGTACAATACTAGCAAATACAGAATACCCCAGAAGACATGACAATGTAGCAAAAATAATACATCAACAACTTGCCATACAACATAAACTAATAAAACAACACGTTCCCACATACAAGTATGCACCACAAAATGTACTGGAGAATGATGAATACAAATTATACTGGAACAGAACCATTATAACAGATAAAACACCACCACATAACAAACCTGACATCATACTCACCAATAAAAAGAAGAAATTAACACAACTAATAGAAATATCCATACCCAATACAACAAATATACAGAAGAAAACAGGAGGAAAAATTGAAAAATACATCCAACTGGCTGAGGAAGTCAAGGACATGTGGCATCAGGGTAAAGTTGATATTATACCAATTATACTTTCAACTACAAGAGTCATACCACGCAATATCCACCAGTACATCAATGCAATACAGCTATATCCAAACTTGTATATACAACTACAGAAATCTGTAATTATTGATACATGTTCAGTTACCTGAAAGCTCCTAAATGCAATGTAACACATACTGTACAGTTAAAAGGAAGTCACGCTTGATCAAGGTCCACGTCACTTTCCATTTTTAACCAGACGTAACGTCTGAGAAAAGAATGATAATAATAATAACAGTAACAGTTTCACAGAAATGTCTGACATCTGCAACAACTTTAATTAAACAGAGTTTTTGGTAAATAGGTACCTACTTAATGATACCGTGTTGATCAATGTAATAGAACAATTCTAAGCAAAAGAAGAAAAGACATGCTAAGACTTTGGAACATACCTCCTTTTTCTTTTTCTCCACCACAGTCAGTTTGAACTCAGTACAGCAAAGAGCAAACTTACTGTTGTCACTGTTTATATCAAAATATTACCTAATGGCATTTTTGGTAATTTATCCTGCAGTTGTCAAATCATGTTCAGTAGTAGCCTCAAATAACGAGAAGTGAAAGTTCGCAACTCAAAATATGCAAGTAAGTCAATCAGTATGTCATTTGTTTGATTAACTCATGAACTGTGATGCCTATATCTGCCTGATGGTCTTCACCTGACCTCCATGGATTATCTCAGATGTTACAATGTGCTTCACGGCAATCTTCAGCCAAATATCCGGCTTATAGGATGGTCAGACTGTGGTATCCAGCCAAACAGCTGTCCGGTTCTTCTGTAATTTAAATTCAGAGAATAGCATCAGGTAACTGGATATCATCACATTCATATAATATAAACAGTTAAGTAGCGTGTGCCAGGAAAGTTCTATGAAAGAATGAATGTCATCTGTGTTTCAAGTAATTTCTCATGACAATGGTGGCAGCTGCAAACTACAGTGCCTCCTGGTCACTCTAACTACAGAACCAGTTGAGTGTGAGCTACAGCCACTTCCTGGCTGCCTGCTTGCAATGCCAATCCAGTGCAAGCAACAGATGTTTGCCTGACCTTTTCCCACATTTCCCTTCAACATAAGCTACATACTGAAAAATCTGTTCTTATCAGCTGAAAATCTGATGAACATTGCAGGTCACTTAAGAAGTTGGCAGTAGCTCACACTGGCCTGGCACTGCAGTCTGGTGGTCATAAGCCTATCTTGTGCACCACTTGATGGCAGTGGCATCGTTTCTCAGTGGTGAGGGACTGTAGTTTATCATAGTTCAGCCAATTTGCACAAGATATTGATAAATTATATACACAAACATTCCTCGTGAATGATCTGTCTGTTAGTAAAATCCGTACAGTAGCACCTGAGATAAGCCGAACATACAAATAGAGCCCGCAGTGGGAACTTTAATTTATATATGTAGGAATAGAAGATTCAGTTTTGCTACTTTAAATACTGCATTTATTAGTGCTTTCACCTGAAGCTACTGTGTAGCACTCTGAGTGATAAAATAATTCTGTTCCCACTACTACCTATGGCCTGTGCCTCATAGCTGCCCTACAAAATAATATAGGCTAACAAAAATTATCACAAATTGAAGGTGTTACATTTCTCTACCAAACGAAATTTTACTTTTGCACTTCTGGTGCGATGTGCCTACTCAAATCTTATCCCAAATATGCACTAAAAAATTAATCAGCTCAGTTGCTAACATTCAAATATCGGACAGACAGAAAACAATGTTGTGGTGTCCAGATTCCTGGAAAACAGTGCTAAGTCAGAGAATTATTTTGTTGTGGAAAACTCACTCAGAATTTTTGGATTTTGCCTAAAAATCCAGGAAGAGGCATGATAAAGTGATTTGACTTTTGGCAGAGGCGTTTGCTTGGCTTGATGCATTCGCCGTCAGCTTGGTGCTGTGCAACCACCCTCCACTGGTGCTTTGGCCTCCCCCAGTCCCTCCCCTCGGTCAGCCAGCAGCGCACCAGTCAAGCCCAGGTAAGCTGTGTGGCGATTTGTTGTTATGGAACAGTCACACGCCTGTCACTGCAACATTGCTGTGCTAACCTGGTTTGTTGCTGTGCCTTGGTTTTGTGTGTTTGTGATTTGATGTAACTAGCAAGGATCTGTGAAAAATATTTGGTGTTGTTTGCATTTACATCATTTCAGATTTATTCGTAAATATTGCATTGTTTGTTAACACCATTTGATCACAAAGACACGCTTTTATGGGATTTTGTATCCTATTCAAACCCATTTGTTTAGAACCTAGGATACAAATAAGATTGATTGTAAATCTGTAGTGGTAGGCTTAAAAGTGTAATTAGAGTACTGACAAGCAGTCATTGGGCTTTTGGCATGCAGTTGTTGATTTAATTAACATTGAGCTAAAGCCTGCAATGGGAACAGTGCAGTCCGGGTGGCCAGAGGTTGAGTGGTTGAATGGGGACCATTAGAGTAGGTGGGTGGGACACATGCGGGGGGGGGGGGGGGGGGGGGCTACTTTATATTGTCATTTCTGTCATTGGTGGCTAACACTTCAGATGTTGCTGTGCATCTTAGTCAACATATACTAATTTCGGTTACATGCAAGCAACGAAGATTTTATTGTCTTTCTTTGTGGATCCAGTCAAGCAGAAATGTAGGTGAGAGGGTGGGAATGAAGTTGCTCAGAAGACGGAAGGAAGGAAAGAAAGAAGTACAGGTCATGAGAATTTTTAGTGGCACTCCGTCTTTGTAAACTTTTGATTTGCTCACATCTCATTATATTGTTTAGGCACAATCCTGTCTTATGCATATGGTAACTCACGGCTAACTGGAACAAACTGAAAATGTATGTTCAACCCCCGCTGGACTGATGATCCATAATTTTGGTGAGCTACAGAGCACACATATGAAAAGTTCATTGTTTGGTTCATGCTCTGCAAATAAAACTCCTCAATCAACAATAGAGGCAAGGCAGTCATGAAGAGGAAAGAAGCATACTGGGCTCATGCTGCCAGGAATGTTACAGTGTTTATATCTATACTAATCGCTGCAAATAGCCATGGCTCTAATACTACTGCATCAGCCATAGATGGGGGAGTCGTGTATTGACCTGTGTGTGCTTTCTGTCCATTTGTGCCATTCGTTGAGGAACTTTGTTCCCTGCAATTCATCAGCTGTCAGGAAATGCATTACACCCCCTTGCATTTCTTTTGAAGCCTCAACTCCACTGTTCTCAACAGGACCGAGTGTAGTGGATGGTCGATGTGTACGCATGTAGCTTGTGTAGCTCTGTGTGTTTAGTAGCAAGTTTAGGACCACAGCACTCTTATAGGGCTTTTAGAACACGAACTTTTTCATGTTTTTGAATGCTCGTAATAATTAATTTGAAAGTGTTTTATAATTGTCCTACATATTTTTAATGTTATAAATAACTAAATTTTCTGTGTGTTAATGAAAACGAGAAAACGTTTCTTAAATATACCTACTGGAAAACGAAGTACAACGATGCAAAGATGATTAACTCAGTGTTTCAGAAATGAAATTCCAAGCAATATGAGAGAAGTTTCTTATGTAGTAAAGCCTCCAACCAGATAGTGTTTTGACTCATTTCAATTCAATGTATTGCTACGAATTTTTGAAATGTTATATGGAAACTCCAAACAGGTGTCTGTTACTCATGGTAACATACAGCGTTTCACGGTGTGTATGTGTAGTAGTAAATCATGTTAACAGCGACAAGCGGTAATATTAATGTAGAAATAAAACAAACCCTCTGAAAAATAAGAATCAACTAAAAAAATAAAATGAAGGGAATTAACTCAAGCTCCAACTTCCATCTTATGTTACTACATAGGTCGATCACGAATTAACAGTTCCAAAGGAACAGTTCACCAAGATGAACGGAAGGAGCGAAGAATGAATTCTAACGAATGGCCTTTCATAGTTCACTTCGGTCGCTGCTTCCTACTTCTAGTTCCTGGGAACGGGAAACAGTTGGTCTCGTTCCTGCAACGGCAAGTCGGCTGGTCTCATTCCAGGGTGCCTATTCTGTATCTTTCCGCGTTTCGGTACTCAAGAGCACCGAACGGTGCAGTACTCGAATTAGAGGCCCTGCGTTACTCAGTATGCATTTCGGTAGCGATACCTTTCGGGTCTAGAGAACCGGAGGGCTCGGTTCATGTCGCGCAAGCCAAGCAAAAGCAAGCGGCCCCAGATCCCCGCATGCGCACTGCAGCGCGCACAGCGCCACGAACACACAGCGGCTAGCAGACGACACAGGCGCGCTATTCTTCCAAGTACCGAAAACTGCGTTTACGTTGCCACAACGCATGAGGCCGCATTCCATCGAGCTTACGTGCTTCCATCATCGCTCTTGTCTCCTCCTTAACAGTGCAAGGCGCATTATTTCCATTTCCATGATTCTCGGCTGAAATGCATAGAAATTTTTACAGTTTCCCTGACTACATGTTTCCATGCATGCATAATAACGATAGCGTATTTGACTGCATTCTGCAGATTGTCGTAAATGCCGCGTTATGTCATCTTATTCTCATTCACACTGACATCGTGTTTTGGATTTTCCCTTTCGGAAAATGAGTTAGGAATAGTGTGTAGTACCGAATTGTACTAATACATCTATAAAAACACCCGAAAAAATTGATTCTGAGAATTTCAAAGAATAAGAAGATAAACAGAATGTGGTTATAACTCGCTCCTAGATATCCAAATTATTAAGTAGCCCACTTCCCTATACGATACGTCAACGATTTGGGTCTTAAAAACAAAATTGAAAAAACGCATTTTCGAGAGCTCGTGCAGTTCGTCGAAGTTTATAACATGCATCTCATGAATGAAAATGTTTCATATATGGTGCTACAGTCTAAAAATATTATGGCGGAGATCTTTCATCTCTGTTTACTGTTGTTGAGGATTCGATTGCAGAGAAATAGTTGTGACAAGCAAGATTATGAAGATGACTGCTGCTAGTTTCATTCCCAGTAATTTAAGTTGTGCTGTTAGATTCGTGTCTAACCGCATACTCGGAAATCGCTACATATTCGGAAAAAATGGTGAATTATTTCTGACAAAATATATAAATGTCACTGTCGGTTGTTTCACTCACAGCAGTTCATCTCCTGTATTTTCAGATTTCATTATTTAAACACACGAAATCATTATTTAGGAAGTGCGCTCTTACATGTAAGTAATAACGAATGTTGCAGAAAAATCTTAACTTACACGAATAACCATGCCTCAGAACGTGTTGCATATATGGAGAGGAAAAAAATTTTTTTGCACCCATCTTTTTTTTGTAACCATATATATTTATTTAAATTATTTAACAACGATACATTTTTAAAAAATATTTCTTTGTATTTACCTATTATATTCCTAGAGTTGGTTAACATCACTGTCGTTTTAAAGGTTTTCGTTTGTATATTCTTTTCTTTTTCGTTTTTCTGTTGTTGTTACTTGGACCCTTTTACATGGCGATTTGTCGTCTTTTTTGGGGGAGGGGGTAAAACATTGCAGGACAGGCATAATAATTTATAAGTAGCATCGACACACTGATTTTGAGTTCAAATTTGTGTATGTCATGCACTTGTGATGCCACAGGCACATTGTGCATGTTGGTTTGAGCTCTTCCTCTAGTTAGCACTGGTGGGACAGTATGAGGGAAAACATGAGCGTGACAGATGGAGCAGAAGTGTAAGATAACTTCTTTACATATGCTACAGATTATACACAAATTGACGAAGAAAAAAAAACTTGTCATATTATATAAGAGAAGCAGGGAGGAAACTGTGAGTAAATAGTATAATTTTGTAGGGCACGTAGTAAGAAAATCATTTTAAAAAATTATGAGTAGATCGCACTCTTCACTAAATAATGCTTGTATCTTAGACAATATATCACAAATAATGGAATAAAAAACACTTAGTATTATTGGGCATACTTTTGACTCTGATTTGGCTGTGAGCATGATAGAGATTTAGTGGGAAGCACTTTGTATTACTGATTTCACTATGAAGAAACACTTTAGAGTACAATACTTCACTATTTGAGGCGATAGGAGAAAACACTATTCTTTTTTTTTTGTTGCGCTTATTCACTATCACTGCACACTTTCTTCGTGTGGTGAGGTGGCTGGTGGCTGTGCTGAGGGTCACAGGCTGGGGAGGACTCTGGCGATCGCTGTCTGCAGTGGAATCTGCAAGAAGTTTCTGAAGTCCTCGCGGTAGCGCATGTGCTGCTGGGCCTTCTTGTTCTCCTCCCAGAGGTCCATGACGAATGCCAGTTGGTCGGTTTGCCTCCTCGCTACGATGGCGTGTGCCGTCATGGCGAAGATCCAGAGAGTCGCCAGTCGCGTGGGTCGTGGAAGTGGGTTGCAGTCTGGGGCGGTGATTGCTTCCACTGCGATGTTTCCCCACGCCGTTCTGTTGATGTGGGCCATCATCTGCTGGCCCGCGTCCCATATGTTCGTGGCATTCCCGCAGGTGAAACGGTGCTCGAGGATGTCGGTCATGGCAGGTAAGTCGCACTTGTCACTTGCGACGAGTTTTATCTCCGCCAGTCTTTGATTGGTTGGTACCGTTCTGTTAACTATTTTGTACCATGTCTCCTTTTCATGTTTAGGCAACACGTTTTCTGAGACATTTCCTCATATTTGTTTCCAATTGTATTGCTGGAGTATGTTTTCAATTTTGTTTTTTGGCGGCTTCCCCCTGAGGGCCCAGTATATTCTCTTGGCTGTTCTGTGACTGGTGTCTGCCACGGTTTCCAGAGCGTAACTTTAGTTGATGTAGTGCAGCGTGACGTGTCGCATTCTGAAGGGGATGTGCCTCGTGCGCCAACCCGTGTCCTTTCGTATCGTCGCGCGCGCTAACCACTTGGCCACGCCAAACAACACAAAAGCAGTGCTCAGTTCTTGTACTATTGCGTAGAGGAACGTAGGCTGACTTCATTGCCAAACGGTGCTGTATATGTCATAAATGCGTGATAGTTTGGAATGTTTCCAGTATCAGACTTCACCTAATTGCATTCCATTGTTACTTGAAAGTTGTAAACACGTTTCGATAATTACAAATGAAACCATTTGTGGGAAAAATACACAAAGTCACTAGTAACTTCAGTTCACACTCGGGTAACACATGTAAGCAAAGCCGATGTCTTGATACTTAATGATCTTTAAACTCTTATTTGCATAAAAAACACGTATTTTGAGAGAATATTGACCGAAAACGTTTATTTTTTATGTAATCATTCACAGTAACAACCTAACTTTACCATATTTCTAACAAAGGAAAATAGTCTATTATGAACTATAGATGCGTCCTTTGGTGATTCTTTAGTAACACAATCCCTGAATCCAAAGCTAAAACTGCTAGATATGTTAAATAACAAATTATAGGTGTACATAAACCACAGCTCACCGATCGACAGGGCCACACCGAAATCCAAAACCTCTCGGTACAATTGTTGTAAAATCGGTGGGAGGACCGTTCGGTAACAGGTCTCAGAAGCTTACTGAATAGGATATATGGATAAAGAACCGAAAATGACGTCACTACCGAGACTAACCTACTACACCGATCGGTATGGGCGATACTGAATAGCGCCCCAGCCTTGGTCCCGTTCCCGTCTCTGCCTCAGTCTCCCTCGGCCAAACTCGTCCTCCTTTGCATGGCCACTCGTCGCAGTTCCACTGCCGACTTACCCTAGTTAATTCAGTATCGAGTTGTTGTTCATTTCATTTGCTGCGCAGGCGCATTCTAGATCTGTTTCAAACCTGTTTAGAACTCTGGACTTCTGGTGCTTTTCGTATTCTATTCAGTGTCCACGACCAGTAATTAGAATATATTTTGTAATTACGAAAATTATATAAAAATTACGTTTTATGTAATGCAGGCAGCTTTTCAGGTAACACAAGTGCATATCAGCTTACTTCACTATTTCGATAAACAGCAGAAGACACACTTATAAAAAGACAAGTTTCTTTTGTTATTACACATGCACAGGAAATCGACACAGCACAGACGAGTGACCATTTTCCGACTTTTTTTGATCCAAGGTGAAACAGCATGTTAATTTTTATGGAAGGCAGACCGACTTACATCTGAATGAAGCCCATGTTCCACAATCGAGTGTCTTCTGTCACATTTTGTAAAGAGAACATGATGAATTCTGCAATACTGTCTCAGTGGTACAGGGTGACGTACGAAAAATCATCCTGAGCCCTAGACTGCTCATTGTCGCCCACCAATCGTCATCTATTGTTTCGAAGTTGTTGTTTGCATTACCTTGTTTGTTATTTCTTTACTGCCGGAGTATTACATGTTTATATATTCTGCTCGTAGTAGCGCTCATCAAATCGTGCGTAATTGGCGAGCACTCTGTACACGGGACCAGTTTCTGGTGCGCCACCTTATATTATTTCACTGCGATCAGCCACATTACGCTGCGGTTGGCTAAACGAGAGATTTTGCAGAATCACGAAAATTACTTCTACAAGTGTGTGGGAATTCTGTAATGAATAAAAACGCTGTACTCCAGGGGGGAGGCAAGCGCCCCCTATTGGCGCCTTCCATCTTCAGCCACCTATGCTACTAATTTTCAGTTTTTCACAAGAACCATATACTATGCACAAATGAACTGTGAACAAGTAAAATGAACGGTTCCCAAAAAAGAGCGTTCACCAGTGAACTAGTTCCCAAGGATGTGAACGAGTTGGCTCATCTCTACTATATACAATGAAGTGCAAAAACATTATGACTACCTGCTTAATAGCTTGTTGGGTCATCTGTATAACACTGTACAAATCAATTGTACAGTTTCTCGATAGATTAATGGAGCTATGTGGGACCAAGTATCTACACACGTCAGATAATTCCCGTAAATAATTGGCTGCTGTTTTGTGTACGCAGTGCGGTCGTGTACGCGCTGATGGCGCTCGATAACGACCCAGATGGGAACCATCGGATTCCTATCAGCTGAATTTGGTGGCCAAGACATTAACATGAATTAACCATCATGCTCCTCAAACCACCGTAGCATAATTCTGGCTTCAAGACACGGACAATTATACTCCTCAAAGATGACATCATCGTCAGGAAAGATATCGACCACATTTAGCAAAAATATGATCCACTCGAGGAGCTGACAAGTTTCCAGTGATACTAGGTCCGCCGGCCGCGGTGGCCGAGCAGTTCTAGGCGCTTCAGTCCGGAACCGCGCGACTGCTACGGTCGCAGGTTCGAATCCTGTCTCGGGCATGGATGTGTGTGATGTCCTTAGGTTAGTTAGGTTTAAGTAGTTCTAAGTTCTAGGGAACTGATGACCTCAGATGTTAAGTCCCATAGTGCACAGAGCCATTTCAACCATTTTTGATGGTAGGTCCAATCTAGATGATACCGAGTCCACTACAATCATTATTGACAATGTCATTGGGCCAACATGTGAACACACAGTTGTCGTCTACTGCGGGGTCCGTTGTTAAACAATGTGCACTGAATGGCATATCCTTGTGGGTGGCCATAGCATTCTTTTTTTTCCTATATATACAAGTTTCTGTTAATAAAATTTATATGTGCATATCATTATCTATAATTTAGGAAACACTTCTTATGACCTGTTGGTATTATTTTGATATTCAGTGTGTCCACTGATCTTATATACTGAAAGTTAAGTAATTGCCTATTAGATATCTGATGTGCTATCATATTGACTTTAGTCCACAAATTTTGCAAACTTAACGATTGTTTGCAGATCGCAGTCTAATTTTCTGCAGTCTCTGTCTACCTGAAAAAGGGGGTATCTGAGAACGACATGATCAGTGGGACCTTCCTCTCCACATTCACAGATTGGTGTGTTACTGCATACCACACTCTCGATGCAGATGTTTGGGATATAGACCTTGACCTTTTAATAGGTGCACCGTACCTGGAATAGGGATAATGTTGCACAGTTTGAGCCCGTTCTTGATGCTCAGGAATATGCTGTAACCATGCGTTGTACTGCTCCTAGTGTCCCAGTAAGACTGCCATTTGTAATGCTATGCGATCATCACTGCCTTTTTTTTTTTAACTAATTTGTGCCTGATTTTATTCTAAGTTCTAGGGGACTGATGACCTCAGAAGTTAAGTCCCATAGTGCTCAGAGCCATTTGAACCATTTTTGATAGTTGAGTGGTCAGCATGACGGGTTGCCGTCCTACGGGCCTGGGTTCGATTCCTGGCTGGGTCGAGGGTTTTCTCCGCTCTGGGACTGGGTGTTGTGCTGTCTTCATCATTATTTCATCCCCATCCAGCGCGCAGGTCGGCCAATGTGGCGTCGAATGTAATAAGACGTGCACCAAGGCGGCCAGACCTGCCCCGCAAGGGGCCTCCCGGACAATGACGCCAAATACTCATTTCCATTTTTCCTCATCCTTCAGCTTTATGACAGCCTGAACCCTGCTGAGGACACTTTCAATGTGGTATCTGCAAGTCTGTGGAGAAGGGGCAGCCCATTCTTCCTCTGAAGACGAAACCAGAGAAAGTACTGGTGTTGGATGCTGGAGTCTGGAGCGAAATCAATGTTCCATTGGGTTCAGATCGGGACTCTAAACAGGCAAGTCCATTTCAAGGATATTATTGTCCACAAACCACTGGCTCGCAGGTAAGACAGGGTGCATTGTCCTGCTGATACAAATAATCATCATCTCTGAACTTCCCCTAATATAAGCAGTACACAATGTTGTAAAATGTGTTTGTATCTTTACACATTAAGCATTGTCTCAAATGCAGTAAAAGGACCACTCCTTAACAAAGGAAAACAGTGCCATATCGTACCACCAACTCTTCTGTTCTACTCGTACAATGTCGAGTGTATGCGTGATAGCAGGTAAAAGTCTTCAGGCATTCCCAGAACACTCCATCAAATTGCCACAGCGTATAGTGTTATTGGTCACTCTATATCATTCAATTACAGTTGCCCGCTGTCCAGTGGCATCACTTGTTACACCTCCTTAGATGTCCCTGGCACTGAGTACAGAAATGTGTGGCATACGTGGAGTTGCTTGGCCATTGTGCCCCCTTCCTTTTAACTCCCTATGCACAATATTGCACTAGCTAGACTTCTGGTAACTCTTAGGAACACAAGTGATTCCTTCCGATGATTTCATGTGATTTTTTTTACACTCATCCTTCGCAATGCTTCACAGTCGCTGTTAGTCTGTACATGAGGTCTGCCTGGTCTTGGTTTATCTGTGGTAGTTCCTTTGCATTTACCCTTCACAGTCACATGACCAACAGTTGACTTCGGCAGTTTTAGAAAGGTTGAAATTCACTGATGGATTTGCACTCAGGTGACATCCAATAAGTAGCTCGCTTTCGAAGTCTCTGAACTCTACTGACCGATCCATTCTGCTGTTGCTGCCTCTATACTAACAACGTTACACTCCTTTTATTCTGGCGGGTCCACCTTTCATCACATCCAGTGGTCAATTCGCGTTACTAGATGGAGTGGGGGGTCTGCATACTTTTCATCAGACTATGTGTGTCTAACCCATTCGACCAAAGTCTGCAGGAATAAAGTGACAATGTTGGCACATGAATGATCCATCCGGCTGCATCCCCAAAAGACTTTCAAGCATGAATAAAATCATTGCGAATCAAAAACTCGCCCGACAAATTAAAAAATTTCCATTGTCAAATGATATAGTAGATAGATGTAATTTGGAAATTACCTACAACCAGTGTGCGCAACTTACTACAAGAACTAAAGGAAGATCGAAATGATGCTTGAAGTTTCACCCAACTGTTGGAATAACTAGTACGCTTATGCTGAGTGGGTGCACCAAGATTTACTATTTATTCGGCTGTTTGTGGGGATACTTGTCAAAACTGAGCGAATGTTTTGAATAAATGGCCTCAGAATGGAATAAATGTGTTGATATATGTGGCTATATTGTAGTAGCAACGAAAGGAAGAATGGACGGATTTCATCATAGAGGTAAATTTGTGAACTATCGTCCTCACTTTCCCTTTTTAGGATTCATCTAGAGGCTCTAGTGACACAACAATTTTGCTGATCTGAATGCTGTATCAGAATGTAATTAGAGTCATCAATCCAATCGTCAGTCATCTCTGATAAAAGAGCATCGAATTTGAGTGCATTTTTACTGCTTAAGGGCATCCAGTGGCTGTCAAGGGGATGTGCTCTGTAATAGCTTTCAGAGATTAAAAAAATAGAATGTTATTATTGTATCTAAATGTGAATTTCTTTTGTAGTGTAAACTGATTATTCGAGTTATGATATCAAGCAGTTGTACTTTAGGAAAACAAGTTAAGTATATCTCTCCAAGGAGAAAACACAAATGTATTTACATAAAATAAAATGGAAATGTCGTGTGGCTAGGGCCTCCCGTCGGGTAGACCGTTCGCCTGGTGCAGGTCTTTCGATTTGACGCCACTTCGGCGACCTGCGTGTCGATGGGGATGAAATGATGATGATTAGGACAACACAACACCCAGTCCCTGAGCGGAGAAAATTTCTGACCCAGCCGGGAATCGAACCCGGGCCCTTAGGATTGACAGTCTGTCACGCTGACCACTCAGCTACCGGGGCGGACATGTATTTACATGGAAACATAACATTCAGGCGTTTAGGAAGGACTTAAACTTTGGTAAGAATGAAGTGGAAAATAACTCTTCTTAAACCATTTCAAGTACTGACAACTTTTTTGGATAGTAAGTTCAATTTGGATTTAGATAAGCAGATCGAAACTAATTATTTTGTATATCTGGAAAACAATTTCCATATGTATGTACAACCTGAACTAAATAATCAGATAGACTGGACTCAGAATCACTTTTCTATAGGAATGAAACATGTGAAACATTTCTTGCTGAAATCTCAGAAAGAAGTTCTGTTGTGTGACTCAAATCACAAACTTGAAATCTGAAGAGAAGGAGATCAATGTTTAACGACCTGTTGACAACTAGATAACTAGAGATGGAATACAAGCTCGGATTAGGAAAGGAAACTGGCTGTGCCATTTCAAATGAACCATGCCGGCATTTGCCTGAAGCGATTTAGGGAAATCACAGAAAACCTATATCAGGGTGGCTGGATGAAGGTTGGAACAGTCGTGCTCGTGAATGCGAGTCCAGTGTGCTAACCACTGCACTACCTCGCTCAGTCTGAAATAGGAATTAAAATTTCAATTTTGGCATGGTGTTTAGCAATGAATGTTGTTCTGCCATCTATAGCTTATTTGCGTTTATCGTCATTTTAAACAGTTACTCCTAACAGGCCTCTGAAGACCCAACAATACCGATCGACAGCTATGTCATTCTCAGGCGATAGTCATACGGAAGGGTAAGTGGTCAGCGCACTGCTCTCCCGGCTGTTGTCAGTTTTCGTGACCAGAGCCGCTGCTTGTCAGTAAAGAAGCTCGTCAGTTGGCCTCACAAGGGCTGAAGTCACCCCTCTTGTCAACAGCAGTTGGCAGACCCAGACGGTCGGTCACGTATCCAGTTGCTAGACAAATCAAACAACGATTAACTTAAGTGAAGTGCCGGGAGCTGGTAGTACCACTGCGTCAAGGCCACCGGCATTTTAATCAGTGGTGACTAATGAATCAATATAGTGCTCAAGTCTTAATAACATCAAGAGTGTAATTAAAGCAGCAGTGATGGACACACTGGTAAGAGGAGGATTCAAGAATCTGGTGAACGATAGCAGAAGCTACTGGGGAGCTGATGTCAACAGCGACCACACTCTAGTTATGATGCGCTGTGAAGTTCAAAAGATTAAAGGTGAAATAAAGTAAACAGTGGGAGGTATCTAAGCTTAAAAGTAAGTTTACCAAAAATCAGTAAGCTGAGTGAGTGTAGAGGATGTTCCTGCACAACATGTGCCGGATTAGAGCCCCATCTACGACTGCAGTCATGTCACCCTGCAAAGCAGAATGTGCTTTGTCCATCCGAAGAATATTTCCCAGCCACATTTCATCCATTTCTTTGCATGCCAGAAAATAAAGCGTAAAGTCACGACGTTGTAGCCTATCTTGGGGTTTCATTTGATAAATATTCTGAATGTTGTAGGGATACCTATATAAAATTCACAGCAAAATCTGTTGAACCTTTGCCCATGGGAGAGGCAATTTCCGTGACAAAGCTCGAGAACTGGCTGGAGAATTTGAGGCATATGTTGCACAGTCGGCTATAGCTGTAGCAACAGCAACTGCTATGGAAGTGTGCCGCCTTCCCTCTCCCTGCTGCACCACCTTCTTCACCTGTTTCTTCAAATTTCCTTGTCATATCAGAACAGGGAAGAACGGATAAGTGAGGTAGTTGTGAATATGATAAAGGAAAGACGAGAGTACAAAAACTTGAAGGATGAAGAAGGAATGCAGAAACACAAGAGCTTAAGGAACAAGATTAATAAGAGGGCAAAACAAATTTGTGAACACATGGGAATAGCACAAAGGTGGAACAAACTAATATGGCGTACAGAGATGTAAAGGAGTTACTCGAAACAAGAAAGGCAGAAACAATGAATATGAAGGGCAAAGACTGGTTGTTAATATATGATGATGGAATTACAGTGAACCGATGGAAGGAATAACAGTCATACAGAAGAGACAACAGCAACCTATCAAGGAGGAAGAAGTATATCTACAAATTTTCCAGCGCAGCGATTGATGATATTCACATCGGGTCTCCAGCTAGGCTATAACTTCATCTTGACTCAATATTTAGGCGGTACACCTGGCCGCCATTTTCAGGTAAGTAAGTTGTTGTAAAAACTCGCCAGAACTGAAATCAAACCGTAGCGGCGGCTCCTTTATACACAGGCTGCAGGTCCGCTGTGCGTACGCGAACATAACCGCCCTCTAATGCAAAGCACGACATCGCAACTATGGTGAAAACTCGCGGAAATGATAAATCGATATCAAACAATGTTGACACCATTTGAAGACCGAAATAAAGACCATTGTTTTTTGAGGTCTAACAAAAGAGGGTCCAAAATCTTACTTAAAGGATACACCTTATCTCCGTTTATAATATTCTCAGATAGCCAGATTTCAATAACTTCTTTCACCACTCCGTCCCAATAATGTGACTCAGGGGCAACCACCTGTGTTTCATCATACAACATTGCATGTCCTTTAGTAAGACAATGTTGCAAAACTGCAGATTTTTCTGGCTGAAATAGATGCACATTGCGATGGTGCTCCAAACATTGATCCTGGACCGTACCTGTACGAATCGTTTGTCCAATATAGGCTGTCCTGCAGTGGCAGGGAATTTTGTCGACACCGGGCTGCCTCAAACTGGAATCATCATTCACTGAGCCCAGCTGCATCCTAGTCTTAGCTAACCGACGGAATATACTTTTAACATCAAATTTCTTTAAAATTCTTACTATTTTTGAAGATATGTTTCCTGTGAACGATAGGAACAACACTGATTCCCTTGTACCTTCCGTTGGTTCCCACAAAGGTCCAATCTGTAAAGTACAACGGATCTGATTGTCTTTATAAACGTTCTACTTGAACACTGCTTTCCTTACGATAAACACTGTGTCCTAATGCCCCATCATCGGAATTACAGACTATTAAAATGATCTAGAAAACGATGCAGAGCATCCCTCCCACGTGGCGTATCTCCATAAACAAGTTGGTTTTAAGAACGCCATCTTCAGTGCAGTGCCCTCAAAATCACCCATAAACAAATTGGTGACTATGGGGGATAATAGACTCCTAATAACAACTCCGACAATTTGTTCGAAGTATTTGTCATTAAATAAAATATATGGCGACATCAATACACGGGAGCAAAGCTTACTTGTTTCTTTGTCCATGTTTTCACCAATTAACTGCAAAGAATCTTCAAGAGGACCTTTTGTAAACAGTGACATAACAAACTAATGGGCAAATCCATGGGACAGACACAAAGACTTCAAACGCTGAATAAAAACAAGTGAATTGGAAATATGATGATCACATTTTCCGACATGTTGACTAAGAATTGGTGCTAAATACTCATCCAAGTTGTAAGTAAGAACACCCAAATTGCTAACAATAGGCCATAGAAGAACCCCTTACGTGTGTACCTTAGGCAAACCATGTAATGTCGTCAGGACCGCAGCACCAGATCGAAGTTTTTTAAGAATGTCATCAGATAATAAACTCTTCTTCAAAAGTGAAAGCGTCTTTCGTTTTATACATTCAGCTGGATCATTCTGTAATCTTCCGTATACCTAGTCTGCAATTAAAAGATCAGTTTTACCCAAATAATAGTCCCGCAAAACAAGAACTGTTACATTTCCCTTGACTGTTTGTAGAATTACTAAATCCTGGTCTTCTCTATTCGACCAGATCACAGATCTTTCAAGTGAGGAGGTATTTCTTCACAGGGGTGACACCCGGAGCAATGTATGCAAGACCTATTGCCTAACTTAATCAGCTAGATCCTTGGTAAACCTTGACACACTTGTTCAACCGCGGAAATGACTTACGTATGGGGGACATTCCTGGGTCTAGGGAAAAACTTTAATCCATTTTCCAATCCCGCCAGCATAGTTCCATGATGCTACTCCAGGCGGATGTAAACTGAATGTGCGCAACGGAAAATAATAAACTCAAAAATGTAGATTTGGCCCTGTCTGACTACCCCCTGAAACAGATCTTAGGATCTCTTAATTCTATAAACCACAATCTAAACATAAATGAATGATGAAGGCAACTTTGTCCCTGCTTATATTTTTATTGTAGATTAAAAAAAGCCTTTATATTACAAAGTTTACATTTCCTAAGTGAAATTACTAATCAGTTGCCCAACTGCGCGATCTAATATCAATAACGCGAAATGACTGACATCGTCTACGTACCAAACACTAGCAGACACTACTTTCAAAGATGATCTACGGTGGTGTGGAAACTCAGTGAAAATACACTAACGTGATCACCACTGTTTAGCTTTATAGCCCTAATAAGCCGAAGCAATTTGCAATATCACCGTAGGTACTGCGTCTGGTGCGTCGGCGTGCTGGTTCTCATACACATCTGCGTCAATGGAAGAACGCCAGCCACAAAAAAAAAAAAAAAAAAAACTCTTTCAAACACTAGAACAGCAGAAGGTGATCCTCTGACCAATATACTCTAATACTGTCTTCTCCTCTCTGTGTTCTACAGACAGAAGCGCGAACTCCCAGCCACAAGGACGGAATTCAGATAACGTCTCAACGTAAGTATAGGCAGAGGAAGTGCTCTCAATTACTGGACGCTGCATACTCAACGACGACTTCCAACCCGGACGTGAAGTCCAGAATCGTATAGGTTCGCAACAGTACAGGGCCTAACTGTTCTAACTACAAACTCTCCGGAGAGGAAAGACAGCAAGTCTGTCTGTACCACCAAAAGCTGATATCGAGCGACCGTCACACACGGGCGCTCACACCGGAAGACCCTCTTCTCTCCACCGCTGGTCTCCCAGCAAGGCTCGGCTCCCCACCATCGTAATTCCAAAAACGAATCATATTCCCGAAACCACGAAATATTCTTCCGAACGCCGACCAACCATATTTTAGTCTTTTGTCGTCCAGCGCGGAAAGTTTGCGAGGGAAAACCTATGCTCGTACAATGGTACGCTTCTGAATAAAAATCCTTGGAAATAACCCAACCTGCGTGGTTTCCGAGGTGCTGCTTCTTCGTTCCTCTCACCTGCGTCCAAGATTTCCGTAGTTTCCGAAGTATAATCGTTCCGGTTCGGCTACCCCACCGGCTGGTCGCGACTCTATTGCGCTCCAGCGCTTAGGTGCTACGACGTCCGTCTTGCTATTTCCTGTGTTTAAGCAGGACCATCACACCTGTGTGGGCCTTCCGTCCAGGACTTGAGTTCCGTCTGCCCTTTCATTTCCACTGTCATTCCAGCCTCTACTAGTATGATAATAAAGACACTCCATCACCTTTCATGCATAAGCGTTAACAATTATTTACAAGGCGTACGTGACAATGTCAGTCTCCTTTAAATATTCATATATACGAAGTACTACCTATCAAATAACACCTAATGTGGTTGTAGATCACGGCAAAGTATGTGGATGAGTACTTGTAAGGTGCGAAATTAGAGACACCTTACATAGTATCGTCCAGTTGTCTTGCTGTGAGATTAATCGCAACATGTCGATGGATGTCATCATCCATTATTGTAGACTGAGAAGAAAGCTGCTGAAATTTCGAAGATTGCCTACTGACGACGTTTGCATGGGCCCTGTCTGATACTGCCCAGGATGAACTGTCAACCATTCCCAGGATGCAGCAGACAGCAACACTGATACATCCAAATCCAAATAAAATAAATTCTTGGATATTAATTCCAGTTGTGTGCATGTAAAACGAATGTGCTCCCTTTCTAAGGCAAAAGTAGCACGCTTCTTAATGTATTTTTGTCCCAGTGTAATAGTTCTTGCAAATTTGTGTATAATACCTTCATTCTGACACCTCAGCAGAAAAGTGAGGGTCTCAGCAACTTCCCCTTCTTCTTAAGAAGTTTATCAAACTTCCTTACAGTTTCAAACATAACCTCCCCCTAGAGGCTATTTATGTGTCCCATAAACTTACAGTGTCAAGATGACACTATATTCCGGCTAGAGACCTGATACGAATTATCATCAATCACTATGCTGGGAAAGTTTAAGGAGAGACATCAAGAGCCTCTACAGGGAGAAGATGTTTGAACTTGTAAGGAAGTTTGATAAACTTCATAATAAGAAGGGAATGTTGCTGAGTGCCTTTGCTTTTGTGCTGAGGTGCCAGAATGAAGGTGTAATACATATATTTGCCACAATTGTTCATTAAATTGGGACCAAAATGCCCAACAACATTAACAAGCGTGCTAGTTTTGCCTTAGAAAGGCAGGGCATTCGTTTTACATGCAAGCAACTGGACGTCATATCCAAGGATTTATTTTATTTGCATTTGGAAGTATCGACGTTGATGTCTCTGCATCCTGGGAATCGGTTGACAGTTTGTCCTGGTTACATCAGACTGTATCCATGCAAAACCCACTAGTAGGCAAATTTCGAAATTTCAATAACATTCTTCTTAGTCTACAGTAATGGATGATGACGCCTGTCAACACATTATGAATAAGCTCACAACAAAACAACTGGACGATGCTATGCTGGTGGTATTGGAAAAGGCTTTAAAGTTTGCTAGCAATGTTATCATTACTAAATTCATTTCTCCAGTTGAACAAGCGGTGTCAAGGTTTCCCGAGGATCTAGCTGACGGAGTGAGGCAAGAGGTTTTGCATACACTGCTTTGACTGCCACCCCTGTGAAGTAACTTCTCAGATTGAAAGGCCCATGATCTGGTCCACCAGAGAAGACTAGGATATAATAACTCTACCAGCAGACAAGGGCAATGCAACAGTTCTTCTTTTGCAGGACGATTATTTTGGTAAAATTGGTCTTTTACTTGCCGACTAGGCATACTGAAGATTACAGAACGATCCAGCTGAACGTATAAAACACAAGTCGCTTTCACTTTTGAAGAAGAGTTCATTGTCTGACAATGTTCTTAAAAAACCTCGACCTGGTGCTGCAGCCCTGATGAGATTAAACGGTTTGCCTGAGGTACAAAAGCAGCCTATTGTTAGCAATTTGGGTACTCCTACTTACAGCTTGGCCACATCTCCAGCATCCATTCTCAGTCCCCATGTAGGAAAATGAGAACATCATATTTCCAATTCTCTAATTTTTAGTTAGCATTTGAAGTCTTAGTGTCTCAGAATCCCTGACATGAGCCTTGGTTTTGATGATGTCACTTTTTACCAGATTCCTCTCAAAGATTCTTTGCAGTTAACTGGAGAAAAATTGGACGAAGAAACACCTAAGCTTTGTCCCCATGTGTTGATGTATTTTTTATTTAATGAAAAATACTTTGAACAAACTGATGGGGGTTGCTATGGGGACTCCATTATCCCCCATAGTCGCCAGTTTGTTAATGGAGAACCAGCTTGTTTTTGGAGATATGTCGACGATGCATAAATGGTATGGCCACGTGGGAGGGATGCTCTGGATCATTTCCTAGATCATTTTAATTGTCTGCATCCCAATATTGAGTTCACGATGGACGTTGAAATGGATGGAAAACTTCTTTTTTTTATATGTCATGTTCTACAGGAGGGGTGATGCGACGTTAGGACACAGAGTTTATGGTAAACTCACGCCTACAGACCGATATCTTCACGCATCAAGTTGTCATCCATCGTGCCCACACAGAGGGGTCCTACATACACAGGTCAAAAGAGCTTACGCCATGTTGGATGCAGATAGTTTGACACGAGAACTGGATCATTTAAAAGCAGTGTTCAAGCAGAATGTTTATACAGACAATCAGATCCGTCATGCTCTATAGATTTGACTTTCATGGGAACCAATAGAAGAATTTTGAAGAGATTTGACATTTAAAGTGTATTCTGTCCGCCAGCTGAAACTAGAATGCAGCTGTGCTCCGTATAGGATGACTTCGGTTTGAGGAAGCCCTGTATCAACAAAATTCTCTACCATTGAGGGGAAACCTATATTGGTAAAACGACTCGTGCAGTCCAGGGTCAATGTATGGAGCACCATCGCTACATGCATTTATTGCAGCCAGAAAAATGTGCAGCTGCGGAACATTGTCTTACTGAAGGACATAAAATGTTGTACGATGAAACACTGGTGGTTGCCTCTGTGTCGCATTATTGTGACTTTGTATTGAAAGAAACTATTGAAATCTGGCTATCTGACAATATTATAAACAGAGATACAGGGTATCCTTTAAGTAAGATTTCGAACCCTCTTTTGTTGGACATTAAAAAACAATGGTCTCTGTTTCGGTCTTCAAAAGGTGTCAACAGTGTTTGATATCGATTTATCATTTCCGCGAGTTTTCACAACAGGTGCGCCATTGTGCTTTGCGCTAGAGGAGAGCTATGTTACCTCACATGTGGTGGACCTACAGGTGGTTTATGAAGAAGGCGCCGCTTTGGTTTGATTTCAGTTACGGTGAGTTAGTGGACAACTTTCTCACCTGAAAACGGCGGCCAGGTGTATCACCGCAATAGTATGTCAAGATTAAGTATGTTCCAGGTGGAGGCCCAGCATGAATATAAAGAAGTGGAGCTGACTGATATAGAGGCTCCTACCATGAAAGAAGAATATGAGAAAGTACTAAAGGACCTTAGAGAAAGGAAGGTTCCAGGAGCAGATGGGATACAAGAAGAACTACGCACATCAAAATACGTTTTGCATCACCCCAGTTCCCAGAACTCCTGAAGACAGACGTTGACTGTGGATATTGTCTCACAGACACAGACCCTTTGACTGTTCAGAGATGTCACTAAACCCGCCCAAAGATGTAAACAACCATGCATGAGCAGCGCCTATTAGACGGAGGGGGTCCGACAGCGATCAGTTCCAGTCACTCCACCAGGAAGGAGGTACACTGCTCGTGTTGGCTGTAGCTCAACCATGCCTAGACGGTCAATAGCGCTGTTAGATCGCGTCTACATTGTTACTTTGTGCCAGGAAGGGCTCTCAGCAATGGAAGTGTCCAGGTGTCTCGGAATGAACCAAAGCTATGTTGTTCGGAGATGGAGGAGAGATGCAGAGACAGGAACTGACAATGACATGCATCGCTCAGGCTGCCCAGTTGCTACTGCTGTAGTGGATGACAGCTAGCTGGCTCGGAGAAACCCTGAGAGAAACGCCACCATGTTGAATAACGCTTTTCGTGCAGCCACAGGACGTCGTGTTACAACTCAAACTGTGTGCAATAGGCTGCATGATGCGCAACTTCACTCCCGACGTCCATGGCGAGGACCATCTTTGCAACCACGACATCATGCAGCGCGGCACAGATGGGCCCAACAACATGCCGAATGGACTGCTCAGGACTGGCATCACATTCTCTTCACTGATGAGTGTTGTGTGTGCCTTCAACCAGACAATCGTCGGAGACGTGTTTGGAGGCAACCCGGTCAGGTTGAACGCCTTAAACACACTGTCCAGAGAGTGCAGCAAGGTTGTACGGGGTTCACCACCCTGCTGGAGCGAATGTAATTTCAATGTATTGCTCACGCGCTGCCTGCGACAGAAAATATCTTTGCTGCAATACAGTCGCCGGTCAGAGCAGTCTCGGCAGTTGTTGCAGTCTCTTGCTGCTACTGTGCAGTTGTAGTCTGTTGCTGGTACAGCGGAGTTCATAGTCATATATTGTAAGGTAAATTTTATTATTGTTATTGGCATGCTCGTAGTTAAGTCACTTGGCTGAGGTGTTAATATCAATTTTTTCTATCCTTCATGAATGTGATCACATATACTTTCCTTATTTGATAACCTTGCTGCAGCTGACTCATGACGAATGATAAATGATGTTAATCATTTTATTTCCAGCAGTAAATCAACATGCAATTAACCATTAATCCTAAAGCAATGCATTGCTAGTCCAAAATATAAGCAAAATTCCGTTCTTGTCTTATGTATAGATTCCATTACCTGATTGTATCATTAGGCTAGGCACCTTGATCACTAGGTTAAATGTCATACATTTTAGGTATCTCTTATGTTACTTGTACAATATTATATGTTCTTACTAGCAGCTCAATGCTACATGTAATAACAGCTGTTTCTGGATAATGATTTGTATAGCATCTATATCAGTTAATGACATTTTGACAGGCCACTGAGTGCCAACATTTCTCCAGCTAAGAATATATAAGATTACTACTGATGATTTCTATGTTACACTTATTTAGTTTTAATTTTATTGTTCGGCTTTTGAATGATACAACATTTTGTAAAATAGCCATGAAAACCTTCTTAAAAGCCACATAAATAACACAAAATTTTTTTTCTTGCTCTACTTATTATGTGAAATCAAGTATATACATATGTAACACCAGCAATGGAACGCTCATGTGAGCTTACCTTACATATGTTATGGGACAGAAACTCGGCTTATACTTTGTAACTTTGGATTGATGTCAATAACGTAATTTTCACGAAATGTGATAAGATCAAATGTATCCTTCAACCTCTGACCCACTTATCACTAATTAATGAGACTTTCCTATATTTTGCCCATCCTCATGGTCATGGAGCACTCTATTTGGGCTTTTTGCACTAATTCTACGTTGATGTACAGATTATGGATTCTACAAGAATGTGGTATTGTCATATCAACCTGTCCACCACACTGTCCAACAGAGATGCTATTATGGGCCTACTGCTTGGTGTACCTAATGTACTACCAAAAGGGCAACATACAATATTAATACTACACTTCAGTGCCTTGGCTACACTGATAAATGCTTCGGAAAAGAGACCTTCAGATTATCACACCTGGTGTTGTCTTCTGTGAAAAGGTATGGACTTTTCAATGCATCTATGTGCACCCCACTGTGCTACAACCATGATGCTATCCTTTCCATTCCTCACCTCCTTCTTATAAAAGATACTAAAGACTTATACAGTGCTTGTGCACTTTATCTGATTCTTAATATTCATAACTACTTTTGTATGTTCAGTACTTACTTAATTTGTCAATGATTTCATATATACTCTGTAATTATGTAAAACATATGTATATTAATTACCAAAACTCATTTTGTAGCCTTAGTAAACTAAATATTTCATATCCATTTGCAATAGAAAAATTTGTTGCTCATGGCAAGTCCAATTGACTCACCATCTCTGCCAAATTTTTACCCCCACTGGAGGGTTATGTAAGGGATTCACCACCCTGCTGGAGCAAATGTAATTTCGATATATTGGTTCAAATGGCTCTGAGCACTATGGGACTTAACTGCTGAGGTTATCAGTCCCCTAGAACTTGGAACTACTTAAACCCAACTAATCTAAGGACATCACACACATCCATACCCGAGGCAGGATTCGAACCTGCGACCGTAGCGGTCGCACGGTTCCAGACTGTAGCTCCTAGAACCGCTCGGCCACTCCGGCCGGCTCGATATATTGCTCATGCGCTGCCTGTGACAGAAAATATCTTTGCTGCCATAGACTCGCGGGTCAGAGCAGTCTCGGCAGTAGTTGTAGTCGATCAGTGCTACAGGGCAGTTGTAGTCTGTCGCTGGTACAGCACAGTTCAGAGGCATGTACTGTAAGGTAAATTTTATCATTTATATTGGCATGCGCGTAGTTAAGTCACTTGTCTGAGATGTTAATATGAATTTGTTTCAATCTTTTTTTGTGATTCGTCAGCACCAGTTGACCCAGATTTGTAATATTCAATTTTTCATATAATGGATGGCACATCTTTATCAACAATGTAAAAGATTTTCAGAATATAATTTTTACCAGTCAGCAAGAAAAGAAGGAATAATTGTGCCTTAAGTCATTGCCAGTTGCGATCCAGTCATTTATTTAAATTTAAATATTTCAGAAATATTCTCAGATCATAGTCATGTGTTCTTTAGTAATTAGACGACCAGCTGTGCAGCTGTGTCAATAAGCAAAGTCAGTTTTTCTAATAATTCAGATCTCAGACAAATGTTATCCAGTATTAGTAGATAGGCCAGCATTTCACCAAGCTGTGCCATTCAAGAGCAGATATATAGACGGCGTTATCCGGCGACACCACCACGAGGTAAGAATTTTTCAGTTTATACAGATTGATTTCACAGGGCCCTGGCGTAGCGCTCCTTCGTCAGAATTTATCAGTTTTCATGAGTTAAGACATTAAAAAAGTTATAATTTTGTACGGGAAGGTTACAAGGTGGAGGTTCCCGGATGTTTTGGGGTGGCATTATGTGGGGCCGACACACACTGCTGGTGGTCATGGAAGGCGCCATAATGGCTGTACGATATGTGAATGCCATCCTCAGACCGATAGTGCAACCATATCGGCAACATATTGGCGAGCCATTCACCTTCATGGACCACCTTTCACGCTCCCCATCATGCACATCTTGTGAATGACTTCCTTCAGGATAATGACATCGCTCGACTAGAGTGGCCAACATGTTCTCCAGACATGCCTGGGATGGATTGAGAAGGACTGTTTATGGACGACGTGACCCACCAACCACTCTGAGGGATCTACTCTGAATCGCCGTTGAGGAGTGGGACAATCCAGACCAACAGTGCCTTGATGAACTTGTTGATAGTATGCCAGGATGAATAGAGGCTTGCATCAATGCAAGAGGATGTGCTACTGGTTATTAGAGGTACCGGTGTGTACAGCAATCTGGACCACCACTTCTGAAGGTGGTACAACATGCAATGTGTGGTTTCCATGAGCAATAAAAAGTGCATGTTGATGTCTATTCCAGTTTACTGTACAGGTTCCAGAACTCTCGGAACCGAGGTGACGCAAAGCTTTTTTTGATGTGTGCATTTAAAAGGTTGGGTAATAAATCGGAGATGGCACTTTAGGACCTGGTAGGTGATATTTACAGGTCTGGAGAGTTATTAGAAAACTTTGTTAAATGCGTAATAGCACCATTACCTAAAAAACATATGCAAGGACGTGTGGGCAACATCAAACATTGAGCCTGGTGTGCCATGCACCGAGAGTAATCTCCAAAATTGCTCCCAGAAGAATGGAAAAAGAAATAGGGCAGTTATCTGAAGACCAGCATGGTTTTACAAAATATGTGGTAACAAGAGAAGCAACGTTGGCACTGAGGCAAGTGATAGCGAAACAGCTGAAGAAGCGTAAGGGTACATTCATAGCACTTATAGACCTTGAGAAAGCATTTGATGATGTCAACTGAAATGTATTATTCGATATTCCTTGTGAATCAGGAATCAGCTTTAGAGAGAAGACAGTTATATAATACTTACAAACATTAAATTGGAGCAGTTGACTACAGTAATAATGAAGAATCAGCTACCATTCAAAAGGCGGTATAGCAAGGTTGCTCCCTATCCCCATACTTATTCAATCTCTACATAATGAAGGCAATGAGAGAACCAGTAAACATATGTGTAATAATTAATGGAGATAATGTACGAGTAGATATGCTGAGATGTCGATGATATAACACTAGTTGCAGAAAGTGGAGGAGATATACAAAAAATCCTGAACACAATAGGTAGAATAATGGTGGACGAACTCCATACGGCAGGAAACACACATAAAACAGAAGCTCTAGTCCGCAGTAGAAACAAAGAAAACGAGACAGTGGTAAAGTTGAAAAAAAAAAAAAAACAACTGAGCAAGTGAACGAATTTAAGTACCTGGAAAGTAAAATCGTTTCACTACAAAGACCGGATGTATACATGGGCAAGAAACAAACATTCTGGATTTCCCAGTTAAAAATATACTTTCTCCCAGAAGAAAATACCCAACACCCTGGGTGAAAGTTCATTTTCTCCATGCTAAGTGACAAGACATTTTTCATTGGAGTTGTAAAGCTTATTAATCTTTTGATCGATAACCAAGATGGCAACTGTGTTGGAAGTGGGTTAACGTCCACTCCGGTTACACGAAGTGTTTATGGTGGAAAGCGGGAGCCGATAAAGTTTGCAATCAGTTAGCGAGTACAGGTAGTGCCATCAGTTCCACTGTGAGTGAGTACAATCCATGGAGATAAAATTCTAGTCACAAAAGACGTGTAAAGACTGTTAATGAATTTCGCCTGCATGTAACAATCATTCCCTGTGGCCTGGGTCGAGGGGTGGCATGTCGCTACAGACTGTTAAATGTCAGCAAAGCGTAAATCAGCAACAGCGCCGGCGTACCAGCTGACACGCCGTCAGCCACTGGGACATCTCATCCCCTTTTGGTGACAGACTCGGTTTGCGACGTCAGCGACTGTGGAAACAGCAGACACCCTGTGACTCCTGATTGAACTATGGTGGCAGTGTTGACATTAATTGATTCAGAATTGATCCCTTTTAATTAAACAGGGGTGCACATTGATGTTATATTCAGCTATTGAACACCAGATGCAAATGTTGAACATAAAATTAATTAAGAAAGTGACTTGGGAATTCAACTACTTGATTGAAAACAGATGCAGTCGATTAGCACAAATTTATTTTAACTCACGACCTTCAGTCATCACATTACATGACTCTCCTAACAGGCAGTGGGAATAAATTGCGTTTACGTGGAGTAAAGCGTGATAAATCAAAATTGATTCCTAGCGACTGACCCAGGCATAATGCAAAGTGCGAGAAGAATTCTACAATACATGGGCCATGAAACCCTTGTGCAAACTTTGCCGACGTGATCCAACAAATTAATCAGTGGCCTAACTCAAGCTGGAGTGGGTGGAATATCACCGAATTCAGTGTGGCGGGGCGTCATCGTCATGTGGACGTCGGCTGGCCTCGTGGTGCTGCAAGGCTGTGCTTGTCTATTCACTCCTAGCTATTTTGCTCAGTACATAGCTGAATGAAAACTTTCTATCTCCAAGCTCAATTGTTCCATTTGCTAAGTCCTAAACTGCAGAGATGCTCTCTCTCTCTTTCAGGCAAGCTGAGTAAAAAGCGCCACGTCCACATTCTGGGCAAGCTGGTAACGGAAAAAAAAAACCTCTACGGAGACTTTTGCCAGTCTGCTCTTCGCCTCATTTTCCCCTCCAGCAAAATCACTTACGCCAATTGCAGCGCAAGTCACGTTAATTATGCGTCGCTTCCCAGCAGCGACCAATGTCTGCTCTGGGAAGTGAACAAATTCTCACAAAATTTCCCTTCCTATCAACTTCTGCTATTTAGCTCCTCTCAGGCCACCCATCAGGGTTAGCATCTGCATAAAACACAAATTTTTCCAAAATTCTGACTCCCAGGAGAGTACTTCAAATTCCTCGGTCCTACGTTCCCATCGGAGGCTGGCACATTTCATTCTGTCGCTCTTCACCTGATTTACTTCAGACTCTGTGGACCGTAAATTCAGCGTGAAGTTGCTATAGTCACGAACATGCGTATTTCAGTCTCTGTTGACCGCTCCACCATAGCTTTCCGCGGCTTTCTCGCATGTTTCACTGAAAACGGGACAACAGACGTTTATCAATAGGTGTACAAGTTCTTCATCTGCTTCCCAGTACATCAGCATGGGGTCAACCCTCCCCCCTCACTGTCACTTATCTTAAGGCAGCTGGAGGCTGCACGCCGTTACCGATTTCTCAGAGTTTGAACCACCCTAAGCTGCCTATTGTCGCTTCCCTTCGCCGCTCCCCAGCCACGCGCCACCACCATGCCGCGGTCAACTCTGAATACTTCCCTGCGATAAACTAGCCTCCAGTAAATCGACGCATTTCCGCAAAGTTTTCATGCCGTGTGAATTACTTTAAAACCATCACCCAACGTTAATTATTCCAATACATCCATACTGTACCCTCTACAAGATGCATTGTACCTTGTCAGTCATTTTTGTTCAGCCCTACTGTTCGCTCAATGTGAGTTCGGTGACCTTTAATGACTTTATGTAAGGGGCATAGTTCTTGCCATCTTACATAAAAAATTGACTTCATGTAAGGGGCATAGTTCTTGCCATCTTACAAAGAAACTAGAAAAGATGTGGCCATTTATAACTGTATGGACACTGTTTTAAGTAATAGAGCTGTCGTAACAGAGACCTGGAGCAAACTCATAAAATCTCATATTTTGTAATACTTAGGAAGCGTGCAATAGGTTCTCAAATGGTCAACATCTTCTTGTTTGCATAAACAATGCAAACACTAAGAGCGACAAAAACCACAAAAGCTGGCTTTTGCAGCCATGAGCTTTGTAAATGTGAATAATACCCCCACTGGGGGCCGCAGGAACAGTCTAGATAATACCCCATCGGGCAGATTAACACGAGGGACACCACATAGACGTTCTTGTGGGGGATCTAATACTTAAACGAAGAGCCGGCCGGAGTGGCCGTGCGGTTCTAGGCGCTACAGTCTGGTACCGAGCGACCGCTATGGTCGCAGGTTCGAATCCTGCCTCGGGCATGGATGTGTGTGATGTCCTTAGGTTAGTTAGCTTTAATTAGTTCTACGTTCTAGGCGACTGATGACCTCAGAAGTTAGGTCGCATAGTGCTCAGAGCCATTTGAACCATTTGAACTTAAATGAAGAATCATGGAGATGCAAATGACAAAGGCTGTAGATGAGATATTGGCACAGTTGAGGAAAACACTTAAAGACAAGAGAGTGTCATTGATTATGCCTGCACCAATTAAGGACAAATTATGGGTATTGGCTCTAGGACATGCGAAGTTTTATGGACAGAATGAAGAACTGTGAGCAGAAAATGACAGGTTATGGAGAGAAACAGCCGCCACAAAAGACCCTGTGCTAGATCGCATACAGCGTCTGGAGGCCGAACTGAAAGCTGAAAGTAAAAAAATTGCATACAGAGACCAAACATACTACTACATCGTCTGCAGCAGTCGCTGCAACAGCCAATGCAGGAAAACCAAAAAGCAAGGTAGAGCAACGCATTCTACAAAGTAGAGCAAAACAAACCATTGTACAGTTCTTAAAATCAGAAAGTACCCAAAAATTCATAAATAATGAGACATAATTACTAAGATCTTAAATGGAAGAGACAACAAAATTAAGGTCAAAGCAATCAGAAAGACAACTAGTACCGTAATTTTGGAAACTGAAACTCAGGAAGACAAAACAAAAGTTATGGAAGAAACGGGAAACCCCTGGGACATCAATGTATAACGTTCCAACAACCTTAACAGATGATGACTTCTTGGAGGAACTGAACTAAATTAATCTTAGCAACCACACATCCAAGGGAAAAGTCGCAGAAGAGGTAACAATCAAATTCAAAACGGGTTCAAGGGTAAAACGAGCGGTAAATGACGTAACTGAGGTCACCCCAAGAGTCACCAGCAGTTATTACAAAGGGACAGAACCTACATCCAATCTGAATAACTTAGTGTTAAAGAGTTTGTGGCGGTTCAGAAATGCTTTAACTGTTTGGATATGGTCACCCAACGAAATGGTGTTACAAAGAGCAAGTGTGTGGTAAATGTGAAAAGCCTGATTACAAAATGGCTGGCTGCACAGAAGGTATCACTGTTGACTGTATACTATGCAAACAGCGCAACAGAACACGCAATAAAGCTGGGGACGAGATAGTCCTACATACAGGTAAATCTACGAGACACAGATAGTTAGAACCGACTATGGCTTCCTATAAAATGTTTCACAATATAACAAATACGAAACAGATGGAACAACATCCCACCCTGCCATTACACAGACAGTCCAGCACAGCTGTAACAGGAAATACAATACAGGAAATTTCAAATACAGGGAGACAAGCATGGAGGGGCGCAGTAGCCTGGAGATAATACTTAGGGTTATCACAAGCAATTGATTGAGTGGAACGTAGATCCACTTTCCTCATGAGTGCCATGGTAGAAGATAAATATTTTCGCATCGCAGATTACATTGACGATGCATGCACACAAGGAGCCATGGACTATTACGTAGCTTGGCAAATCAAACGTGAACTCTTTCAGTGGGCAACATTCCAATATGTAACGCTGTTACGAACTGAGGAACTAGAAGTAGATGATATGAGTGTAAATGAAGTAACATGTAGAAATATACACACTATAGATAAAATGAAAGTAATATACATCCGAGTCATGCAGAGAATGACATACGGCGCCACAGTGGCACACATGCCACCCATCTGTGTAACAACAGGAAAGCTCAAATGAGGAACACACGGGCTACAAGCACGCAATACGAAAATGTAGAAAATAAAATAGAATATGACACAACAAAACGTAAAAACAGAATAAAACCAATACGGTTTATATACTGAGACAGCATACACAGCCCAGACACGCTAAAGACAGGAAGCAAAGACGACCAACACAACACACGAGATACTCCAACACTCAGATTAAACACAAATGCTGTCAATGAAGACAATACCTCTAAAACAGCTAACAGTAAAACAAACCTGGCACAAGAACGAAAAGGTAACACAGCCACTATAGGAATACAAGCAGATACGAGGGTGGTTTGGAAAGTTCTCGGAATGGAATGGAAGAAAAGTACTTACATCACTGAAACTTTTTTTATTTTTCAGTGTAGTCTCCTTGTAGATTAATGCGCTTGGTCCAACGATGTTCCAGTGCCTTGATTCCCTCTCGAAAATGAGTTTCCTCCAGGCCTGCAAAATAGTTGTCAACTCTGGCTATTAATTCTTCATTTGAACTAAATCTTCGTCCACCAAGAAAAAAATTTCAGTTTTGGGAAGATATGGAAGTCTGACGGAGGCATATCAGGTGAATAAGGCGGGTGTGGCAACAATTCATACCTTGGTTCGTATAATTTTGCCATGGCGACGGCACATGTTTTTGACCCGTCTTGCAGATCTAGTTCTTCAGTTAAAATGTGATATACAGACCCACCGTGACCATTTTGTGCACTTTTGCAATGATTTCTGGAGTAGTGATACATCTTGGTCGCCGCTACGGTCGCAGGTTCGAATCCTGCCTCGGGCATGGATGTTTGTGATGTCCTTAGGTTAGTTAGGTTTAACTAGTTCTAAGTTCTAGGGGACTAATGACCTCAGCAGTTGAGTCCCATAGTGCTCAGAGCCATTTGAACCATATTGGTCGACCACTGCACGGATAATCATATCTACATCTACATTTATACTCCGCAAGCCACCCAACGGTGTGTAGCGGAGGACACTTTACATGCCACTGTTATTACTTCCATTTCCTGTTCCAGTCGCGTATGGTTCGCGGGAAGAACAACTGCCGGAAAGCCTCCGTGCGCGCTCGAATCTCTCTAATTTTACATTCGTGATATCCTCGGGAGGTATAAGTAGGGGGAAGCAATATATTCGATACCTCATCCAGAAACGCACCCTCTCGAAACCTGGACAGCAAGCTACACCGCGATGCAGAGCGCCTCTCTTGCAGAGTCTGCCACTTGAGTTTGCTAACATCTCCGTAACGCTATCACGCTTACCAAATAACCCTGTGACGAAACGCGCCGCTCTTCTTTGGGTCTTCTCTATCTCCTCCGTCAACCCGACCTGCCACGGATACCATACTGATGAGCAATACTCAAGTATAGGTCGAACGAGTGTTTTGTAAGCCACCTCCTTTGTTGATGGACTACATTTTCTAAGGATCTCCCAATGAATCTCAACCTGGTACCCGCCTTACCAACAATTAGTTTTATATGATCGTTCCACTTCAAATCGTTCTGCACGCATACTCCCAGATATTTTACAGAAGTAACTGCTATCAGTGTTTGTTCCGCTATCATATAATCATACAATAAAGGATCCTTCTTTCTATGTATTCGCATTACATTACATTTGTCTATGTTAAGGGTCAGTTGCCACTCCCTGTACCAAGTGCCTATCCGCTGCAGATCTTCCTGCATTTCGCTACAATTTTCTAATGCTGCAACTTCTCTGTATACTGCAGCATCATCCGCGAAAAGCCGCATGGAACTTCCGACACATCTACTAGGTCACTTATATATATTGTGAAAAGCAATGGACCCATAACACTCCCCTGTGGCACGCCAGAGGTTACTTTAACGTATGTAGACGCCTCTCCATTGGGAACAACATGCTGTGTTCTGTTTGCTAAAAACTCTTCGATCCAGCCACACAGCTGGTCTGATATTCCGTAGGCTCTTACTTTGTTTATCAGGCGGAACTGTATCGAACGCTTTCCGGAAGTCAAGGAAAATGGCATCTACTTTGGAACCTGTATCTAATATTTTCTGGGTCTCATGAACAAATAAAGCGAGTGGGGGGTCAGACGATCGCTGTTTCCAGAATCCATGTTGACTCCTACAGAGTAGATTATGTGTTTCCAGAAATGACATGATATGGACTAAAAAACATATTCTAAAATTCTACAACAGATCGATGTCCGAGATGTAGGCCTATAATTTTGCGCATCTGCTCGACGACCCTTCTTGAAGACTGGGACTACATGTGCTCTTTTCCAATCATTTGGAACCTCCCGTTCCTCTAGAGACTTGCGGTACACGGCTGTTAGAAGGGGGGCAAGTTCTTTCGCGTACTCTGTGTAGAATCGAATTGGTATCCCTTCAGGTCCAATGGACTTTCCTCTGTTGAGTGATTTCAGTTGCTTTTCTATTCCTTGGACACTTATTTCGGTGTCATCCATTTTTTCGTTTGTGCAAGGATTTAGAGAAGGAACTGCAGTGCGGTCTTCCTCTGTGAAACAGCTTTCGAAAAAGGTGTTTAGTATTTCAGCTTTACGCGTGTCATCCTCTGTTTCAGTGCCACCATCATCCCGGAGTGTCTAGATATGCTGTTTCGAGCCACTTACTGATTTAACGTAAGACCAGAACTTCCTAGGATTTTGTATCAAGTCGGTACATAGAATTTTACTTTCGAATTCACTGAACGCCTCACGCATAGCCCTCCTTACGCTAACTTTGACATCGTTTAGCTTCTGTTTGTCTGAGAGGTTTTGGCTGCGTTTAAACTTGGAGTGGAGCTCTCTTTGCTTTCGCAGTAATTTCCTAACTTTGTTGTTGAACCACGGTGGGTTTTTCCCGTCCCTCACAGTTTTATTCGGCACGTACATGTCTAAAACGCATTTTACGATTGCCTTGAACTTTTTCCATAAACACTCAACATTGTGTGTGTCGGAACAGAAATTTTCGTATTGACCTGTTAGGTAGTCTGAAATATGCCTCCTATTACTCTTGTTAAACAGATAAACCTCCCTCCCTTTTTTTATATTCCTCTTTACTTCCATATTCAGAGATGCTTCAACGGACTTGTGACCACTGATTCCCTGTTCTGCGCTTACAGAGTCGAAAAGTTCGGGTCTGTTTGTTATCAACTCTCCTGAACAAATTTAGATTCATTTGTCCACTTGGCAACAGTTGATATGAAGGAGCAGAGCCCCCAGTGTATTCTGGAAATCGTCATGAATGTCCTTTGATTTCATACCTTTCCTTACAAAGTACTTAATCACTGCTCGAATCTCGATTTTTCTCCATCTTCGCAAATCACTACGCAGGAACAACAACAGAGCCATATCACCGCCACAGCTCTCTTTCAGAGCACTGACGTGGCACGTGTTTACAGGCACACACACACACACACACACACACACACACACACACACACACACACACAAAACAAATAGCAACGCAACAAGCAACGAAGCATCAAGTAATAAACATGACAAACGAAGTACAACAGACAACAGCGAGCTAATATACGAAGAATTTGAAAGTAACCTGTCTCTCAGTAGACGAGAAAATAGACATTTTCCAGACAGCTCTAAATTTTAATACATTTCAAATATCCAGAAGGGGATAAAATGTTCTCCAACCACTGCACAATCAGATAGAATGATACTCTACCAACAGACCACCCCATCTTAATCAAACTCATTGGACAGGCATGCTCAAGAAGGGGTGGAGGAACAGACTGTACACGGATGTACAAGGATTTCTTATGTGCGCATGCACTTGTCTCCTGTGACCCTACAGAGTTAGGTCAGAGAAGCTACATCTGTAAAAATATCCACCAACAAAATGAAACTTTACCAACTAAACTGTATGGGATGTGATGTAGTGGGAACAGAGCTAATTAAACTAATAACACAGTAATAACAGGTTCCAAACATGCACAGGCGGCAATCGTGGTGGCAAAAGCACAGATAATGTCACAAATTACACAGCTGAAGATGGAACATATGGTAACAAAAAATGACACAGGAAAATCTCCTCCATATATGGTCAATACTCACTCGAAATAGAAGCATTCACAAATAAAATAAGAAAGGTAACACAGCTTGCCAGAGGCAGACGCTTCCTAATACACATCGACATCCATGCACGCTCGCCCCTCTGGCGTGCTGACAGAACGGGTGCCAGGGTGCCTATTCTGTATCTTTCCGCCATTGTGACGATCGTTTCGATACTCAATAGCACCGAACGGTCTAGTACTCGATTCAGAGTCTCTGCGTTATTCAGTATGCATTTCGGTAGCGATACCTTTCGGGTCTAGAGAACCAGAGGGCTCGGTTCATGTCGCGCAAGCCAAGCGGCTCCAGATCCCTGCATGCGCGCTGTAGAGCGCACAGCGCCACGAACACAAAGCGGCTAACAGACGACACAGGCGCGCTATTCTTCCAAGTACCGAAAACTGCGTTTATGTTGCCACAACGCATGAGGCCGCATTCCATCGAGCTGACGTGCCCGCCTTCATCGTCCTTGCCTCCTCCTTAACAATATCAGGCGCAGTACATCCATTTCCATGATTCTCAGCTGAAATACATAAAAAGTTTTAGTTTCTCTGACCACATGTTTCCATGGATGCATAATAACGATAGTGTATTTGACTGTATTCTGCAGATTGTCGTAAATGCCGCATTATGTCATCTTATTCTCATTCACACTGACATCGCGTTTTGGATTTTACCTTTCGGAAAGTGAGTTAGGAATAGTGTGTAGTACCACATTGTACTAATACATCTATAAAAGCACCCGAAAAAATTGATTCTAAGAGTTTCAAAGAATAAGAAGATAAACAGAAAGTGTTATAACACGCTCCTAGAGATCCAAATGATTAAGTAGCCCACTTCCCTATATGATGCGTCAACGATTTGGCTGTTAAAAACAAAATTGAAAAAAAAAAACGCATTTTCGAGAGCTCGTGCAGTTCGTCGAAGTTTATATCATGCATCTCATGAATGAAAATGTTTCAAATATGGTGCTACAGTCTAAAAATATTACGGCGGAAATCTTTCATCTCTCTGTGGTTGTGGATTCGACCGCAGACAAATAGTTGCGACAAGCAAGATTATGAAGATGACTGCTGCTAGTTACATTCCCAGTAATTTAAGTTGTGCTCTTAGATTCCTGTCTAACCACATACTCGGAAATCGCTACATATTCGGAAAAAATGGTGAACTATTTCTGCCAAAAAAAAGATATAAAGTTCACTGTCGGTTGTTTCACTCACAGCAATTTCATCTTCAGCAATTTCATATTTGAAACACATAGAAATCACGAAATCGTTATTGAGGAAGTGCACTCTTACATGTAAGTAATAACGAACATTGTAGAAAAATCTTAACTTACACGAACAACAATTTCTCAGAACGTGTTGCATATATGAAGAGGAAAAAAAAAAAAAATTCGCATCCACCCATGTGCGAACCCATGACCTTTAGTAACGCATTCCCGCGCGTTAACCACTTTTTTTTTATTCCACAAAAACAGTAACAAAAATGGCTACAATGAAATGACATAATGGCCACGCTAAACAACAGACACGCACTCCTCATTTGTTGTAGTATTGTGTAGAGGAACATAGGCTGACTTCATTGCCAAATGGTGCTCCGTAAGTAATAAATGCGTGATAGTTTGGAAGGTTTCCAATATCAGGCTTCACATAATTGCTTTCCATTGTTACTTGAAAGCTGTAAACACGTTTCGATAGTTACTAACCAACCTATTTGTGGGAAAAAGTGCACAGAGACACTAGTAACGTCAGTTCACACTCATGTAATATACGTAAGCAGAGCTGATGCCTTGATATTTAATGATCTTTAAACTCTTATTTTCATAAAAATAACACGTATTTTGGGAGAATATTCACCAAAAACGTTTTTTTTATGTAATCATTCACTGTAACTACCTAACCTAACCATATTTCTAACAAAGGAAAATAGTCTATTACGAACTTACTTTCTAACTGGATACGTTCTCTGGTGATTCTTTAGTAACACAATCACTAAATCCAAAGTTAAAACCGCTAAATATGTTTAAAATAACAAATTATAGGTGTACATAAACCGCAGCTTACCGATCGACAGGGCCAGACCGAAATCTAAAACATCTCGGTACAATTGTCGTAAAATCGGTCGGAGGACCAGCGGTCACAGGTCTCAGAAGCTTACTAAACAGGATATTTCGATAAATAACCAAAAATGACGTCACTACCGAGACTAACCAACTACACCGATCGGTATGAACGATACAGAATAGGGCCCCAGGGGCAGGATGTACAATAAACGAATGTAACGTTTTCGTACTGAATAAACCAGGACAGCCGCGGACCTTCTGTGGGCATCATACTGTGGGCATCATATCTGCAGCAGTACAATTTTTCGATAGAATATATCCCCGGCAGTCAGAACATTACTGCAGACGCCCTATCACGGTCACCGATCGGATTTGACCACAACATGGAAGAAGATCTGGAGGAAAACCACTACTGCCTTTTCTATATGCAAAAAGTAGCCTTTGAAAATTTTATTACCTGAAGTATGCAGGACATCAAGAAGGAGCAAGACAAGGACCCTGGCCTAGTGTTATTGAGACAGAAATGGATAGACAGAAGACACGCCACCGTCGGGCAGTTCTACCTCTTGCGGAAAGGCATAATCTTCCACCGAAATTATGCCAATGACACTGAATGGGGATATGCATCCCTGAACACCTAGTAAACAAGGTTATATGGCATACTCACCTCAGCTATGGACACTTCGGACCACGCAAGTGCAGTCTCAAGCTAAGGACCATGTGTTACTTTCGAAACATGGAGCGTCGAATTCGGAGGGTACTATCGGTGTGTAAAGATTGCCAAAAGGCTAAGCACACCACTGTGAGTATGCAGGCACCATTATACCCAATCGTACCGACCAAATTAAGACAGTTAGCGGCAACAGATTTGATGGGGCCTTTGCCAAGAACAAGAAGAGGATATACTTACGTATTAGTCTTTGTTGAACTAACGTCCAAATACGTTACCATTACGGCACTGAAGAAGGCGACAGGACGAGCTGTATCACGAGCCCTAATCCGGGATTTCCTACCACAGGTTGGTCATGTAAGTAGAATTATTTCTGATAACGGGCCACAGTTTAAGTCAAAAACATGAAAGGAGACGTTGCGTCGATGTAAAATTGATCCAATTTTTATATCATCACACCATCCGAGCTCGAATGCTGCAGAACGGGTTATTAAGGAACTCGGAAACTTGTGCCGGTTGTACTGTAAAAAACAGCACACGACATGGGACGTTTTCCTTAAAGACTTCCAGGAGGTGATCAATGAGCCACCCCATGGGATAACAAAATTGGCACTCATTACAGTACTGAAAAACCGGATTCCTAAGGACTTGATAACCGAGATCGTAAACTTCCCACCAAGGGCGCCGACACAGCACCGAGCTGTAGTGGATTTAGCTTCCAAGAGGATACGTGCTGCAGCAGAGATCAGGTAGAGACGTGCCGACAGGGGAGCTCGTGTACGACACTTCCAAATTGGACAAAGGGTGCTCGTGAAGTCTTTCCGACTCTCGAACAAACAAAAAATGAAATGCCAAAAATTCTATTCTGTTTACAACGGGTCGTACCATACAAGGAGAGCAGCTCACCACAATGCTTATGAATTGGGGACGCTGAAAGGAAATAAGTCCATAGGACTCCACCACATCTCTCACATAAAGGAGTTCGTGGAATAGTAGTGGTGTAAGTGGTGTACACAGTAGAATGGCCAAATACATGAACCTTGCTATAGTAGTAGTGTAAGTGGTGAACATAGCAGAATGGACAAATACATGAACCTTGCTACAGGTAACAATGATACTTGCGTTAATAGATTAAGATTGTTAAAAATGTATTAACACACTGTTTTGTCTTGTAAGAGAATTTACTGTTGCTAGCTTTTTTATTTATTTATTTATTTTTTTTTTTTTATGTTCGCGACTTCCAATGTCGATGGAGTAGGAGGCACTAACATTCCATGAGCAATGTTTTTGTCCTTTCCTTTCTGGTGTCCATGTTGAGGGATAATGATGAGCGACGAGATGTCGCACAAACGGGCGCATACAAGAACGTGCTCCTAGAAGCCTTCTGGGAAGTCGTGATACGCTTCATAGCGGCCACAACCAGTTCGCGAGACGTTAATACCAATGCTTGCAGGCACGCGTCAGTGCACTGCAAGATTGTGGTATATTGCGTGATTTCGAGGATGAATATGTGCAGTATTGTTTTGACAGTGATGCGCCAGCATCGTTGTCTTGCAAGTCGGGGTGAACCTGTGAGCATTTGACTCCAATGGAGCCCTAGACGGTAGAAATGCGGGCATAAAGCCTACTGTGTCAATGTGCTGGTTGGGGATATAGCGTGCTGCTCGTGACTGTCACAGATGAATAACCAAGGAATTATATTTGGAGATTCGTGACACTGTGTAGCTGGCGTGTGGTGGGCGACTGAATCCTCAACAGGAACCAGTTCTGACTTGGTCACATTACATTGCCTCTGGAAAGGTGCGCTTTGATCGCTAAAACTGCATCACGTACAAAAGGAAGCTGCAACTATAAATTTATTGTCTTGTATAGCCATGGCTAACCCAGTCTCTGGAGTTTCAGTGAGGCGTAGTGAGAACTCGGAGGCCGTGTCGTACATCACTATCGTCGTCAATAGAGGCGAGCAACGAGACGTCTCAGCGTAACAGGAATTATGTAAGAGTATTGTATAAGGTTAAAAAAACGTAACATATACTAGGATAAGTTAAACTTTAGGATTAAGCAGTAACTAGAGCCTTACTATTGTGGGGGTTTTCTACCACAAGTAGGAATGTTTGGCGCGCGCCTGTTGGAATGCTATTTTTCAGGTCACCAAACCACAGACCCGAGATGGAGGGACGACGGGCGAGCGAACGTAGAATAGTTGCATGTTCTTTATAGCTCAGTAAAACTTCAACCTGCATAATAACATAATTTATTCAAAAGACATAGAATATAGATCGTTGGCAAATGGTAGTTAATTCTTGAGCATGTCTACTGTCGATCTATATAAGAAATAGTGATATTAGTGTGGGCCCGCGCATTTAGTTGTTCATCCAATACATAGCGTCACACACCATGTACAGTACTGAGATCGGTCTCTACATAAATATCAAGATAAATTATTTCCATGTGTAGATTAGATACACCAAGATTTTGTTGTAATGATAGCCATAGATTAATAACTATGAAATTAAAATAAGAGTGTCTGAAATGACAAACCATCAATGTATCTGTGGTGTCACCGCCAGACACCACACTTGCTAGGTGGAAGTTGTAAATCGGCCGCGGTCCATTAGTACATGTCGGACCCGCGTGTCGCCACTGTGTGATCGCAGACTGAGCGCCACCACAAGGCAGGTCTCGAGAGACGGACTAGCACTCGCCCCAGTTGTACGGACGACTTTGCTAGCGACTACACTGACGAAGCCTCGCTCCTTTGCCGAGCAGATACTTAGAATAGCCTTCAGCTAAGTCCATGGCTACGACCTAGCAAGGCGCCATTAGCCTTACATAGCAATTGATACTTATCGTATAAAGCATGTCTCATCAAGAACGATGTATACAACAAGGATGGATTAAAGTTAAGTATTCCAAAAGCTACGTACTTTTCTTTATAGCATTCATTACGTATCCTGTTTCAGACCTCACGCCATCCTTCGTGTGTTTATAGCGTGCATTGCGGTCCCCTCAAATCACACTGTGTCGGCACTTCTGTCGACACATCAGTATCGTTATGTAGATTTATTATAACATAGAAGGTCATGGGAAAAAGTTAGGCATAAGATTTTTGTCAGAACTGTGCAGAGGACGGGAATCGTGGAAATGCAGAGCCCGGCCAGAGCAAAAATCAAGAGGTCATCGGCTATCTGCAAGTAGGGGAGCGTCGGCGCGCCACCTGACGAGAAGGGTGCGGCAGCGTCCGGTCCTACAAGCTGACAGTCACCGGGCCGTATACCTGAGGGATTAGGCGGCAGATAGCACTCGCCGGGCCACAAGCGAAAGTGTGGCTGGCCGTTGACACTGACACGCGACCAGCACACAACAGCCAGCTAGCTCTCCGGACGCGGCAGCCGTTTGGAGGGATTTCCTGCGGCAGACCACGTTGTCGTGAGTACACAAAGATCACATAAGGTGTCAGAACCCGCGGCTCATGTGCCTCAGGACAGAAAGGGACGCTATATACTCACCTGTTTGAGTTTTTACAATTCACTAGCATTGGCCGATCTGCATACACAAAGCAGTATCGTACCACAAACTCTGTAACTAACCTGTTACTACGGGTTATTACGTTATTATTGGGAATGTAAATACTTATTGCTTGTGAAGTTAACTTGAGAAGATTACGGTCGCCACTGACTCTAACCATACAACTAATCGAAGGTTTGGTCGACTCGGAAAAAAATTAATTTGATCACAGACCAAAACTCACAAAAATGCATACGTTGTGATGTCGCTCATAGCCCGCGCACTGTTCACGACAATCAAACATTTAAAATAAAATAGAAAATGCATGAACACTGCATAAGATCAGCTCCCAGAACACACCTGAAAATAAGACTTAATCTAAAGCACTTGTTTTAAAATTAAAAAGGAAACTAATCACTGGACCTGTGCATAAGGAAACGTGTTGGATGTGCTAACGGGAAAGCTATGAGGTGAGTGGCTTAGGTGCAAAAACGTAACCTCGGAACACAAGAGAAAATTGTGGATAAAATCATTTATTCCTAAGACATTAAGGAAAAGCATCGATACATTCGCCGTTATAATCTACTCCTAAAATCGTTGGTGTGAATCATTCATACCACTGCTGTTGTCTGATCGCAATAACCCGTAAAGCGGTACATGTTTTGCAGTACACCTGCGTGCCCACGTGGTTTGTGGAGACGCACTTCGTAGGTATTGTGCCCAAGTTGCAACAATATCACATCACACAATCATGAGCGGTTAACGTTCTTTAAAACAAACATGAGACCGGACAGTTAGTAATGACAGTAGCCCAACAAAACTTTAATGTTCAACCACGTGGTCGGCTCCACACGGACGAAAGACACATAAAGCAAGGAAAATTTATGAAAAGGCAAAGCTATTAATATTTAGAAAAATGAAAGCTTATACAGGCACAGCTGAAGGCAAACAGACATTCATACAGAAGCGAGCGCTCACTTCTTATCGACACCTTTGTGTGGCGCTCTTCCGGTGGATCCAAGTCTGCTATAGAAATTTACTAAGTGAAACATCTGCCAAAGTTTTGCATTCCTTGCTGCGACAAGGCAAAGCAATCTTTCAGAGTTGAAAAGCGAGACCAAAAGCTAACAGCTCTCCCCTCGCCAAGTGACAACTCACCCTTCTTCGACTGGAGCACAGCTGTGGACGCTTCCCGTACCGGCGGCAGACTGCCCTCCCGCTTCTTCCCCAGCCTCTTCCACGCTCCGCGTGGCCCGGAAAACCCAAAGGTGCCATTTCCGCCACCGACCTAACGCAGGTGGATTTCTCACAAGTAGCAAAAACCTCTTTGCCTACTTGACCACTACGCGAGTTGGCTATTCTGTACAACTGCTGCTGAATCTGTACGACTATCGCAGACTTTCTGCAGCAGACTACGCCACCGTCTAGCAACGTGACACACAACCACATTCATTCAATCACGCCACTATGAGAGTAAAGAGAAAAGAGAAACAAGGAAAAGGAAGAGAAATGGTAATGAAAATGGGCTACCGGACTAATGAAAGGTGGCTGCAGGATCCTTTCAACTCTAAAAAATGAATTGTCTCATTTCTAACTTCTCCTCTCACTTAGAGAGCAGTTGTAGCAATCGTCGCTCCTAGTTCGATCCTGTATGGATGACCTCACACACTTGTGGAGTCACTCCACGTGCCATCATCCCTCGTCTAACTGCAATATTGGAAAACGTAAAGTACTGTCCAGGGAGAGAAGAGATCTGGACTAGTGATGCATACCAACTAGTAGACCTCAGAGACAATTAATCAACGTGAGGAGGCCTATCACTGTGTCTTCCTACCGTACTGCCATGATCATATGCGTGGGTCTTGCTGCAATCTCAACAGTGTACTGCAGATGTTCCAGCTCACCCTATTGCTGTGGCAACAACGTAGCAACAACACCTGACGTTTAGCACTATGTGATGTCAGTACAGTGGTCCCACTCCAAAAGCCCCCTCCGATTCTCAAGACATGGAACCACGTGCATCAATGCATATGACTCAATAGACCAACCCCCTCAGAGAAACCAACGAAATTGTGAAATGCTTCGAATATTTCTAACAATGTGATTTAGTGCCTCATTATCAGCACAGACGTGAACATTGTGCAATGTGCAAGCACAACTTGACACCCCATGAACCTTGGTTTTTCTTAAATTTCTTTCTCTAGTGTTGTTTTTGTAATGTATGTTATACCTTGTATGTGTTTGTGTTTTTCATTGTAATTCTTATGTAAGTGATAGAGTAGGGCGCACAAATTACTGTATTGTTCTCTACACCATGTTTTTTTTGTATTCTGTATTTATTGTTGTATGTATGCAAACAGTGTGCCTGAAGTCCCCGTAAACTGAAGCAGATACCACCACTGTCATTGTGAATGGACCATCAGTTCAGGGAACATTTTGTAAAGGTTATTCTTGCTGCAGGGAGACAGAGCGAATTGGGGGTTGTAATTAGATTCTGAAAGCTCACAAAGAGATTGTTAACTTAAATAGTATCATGTGTGATTGAGTTCAGGTTAGTTTAATGATTGAAATTGTTGGAACATCTTGGGCATTTAATTGCGGAGCACTCCAACTCTGATTGTAAAGAATAAACTGCTCCAGATTTGGCTCGCATGCCCGGGCCCTATGTAGAGTGTGAATGTCTGTGTGAATCGGTGTTTGGAAGGATGTGTGATGTGAGTGTTAGATTTCCATATTAAGGAGGTGAAGTTGGCTACGTCATAATCAATCCTCCCTCTATGAGCTGCATCTTCTGTTGCAGTGATTTTTTTTTTTATAGAGTGCGGCATGTGGAGTCAGTCAGCAAGATTGTTCTTGGGCGATTGACTCACTACCTTGCACCTAAGTGAGCCAACCACGTACCAATTACAATCTAAAATGGCGTAGGGGCTATGAGAGGTGGCATGCTTTAGATGCACACAGTGACTTGCCCCCTCTCATATTTATATCTTACTCTGAGTAATTCGATTTGGGGAAGTATGGCCGAGTATTGCCATTACAAGGCTAGTACTGAGAACTCAGAAGATATGAATTTATTCCTCTCTAATTGCATGTGGTGAAAAGTTGCTATTGCTTCACATGCGGACTTCCCACGCAGCGTCTCTCGTCACTCGGGTGGTCCGGTGACAGGCGGGTACTGCTGATCTTGAATAGGTTATGCCGACGGGTGTGAGGGAGTCGAGTGGACGCTTTGCAGACGCAAACATTGTCAAAAGTGCGGGGGCGACACGCCCACAGAGGCCTGAAGGAGCGGCTGGGGCTAGAGATTCCGTTACTTCGCAGAAACGTAGCGAAAACACTTTCTGACGGGCTACCAGCGAGGTGTGGGAATGACTTGTGTTCCCAGGCAGTCTTGGTGGGCAAATTCCCGCGTTTTCTGCAAAATCATAACTGTGATTGGCTCGCTCAGGGGATAGTTCCGTGACGTAGCAAAATCGGCGCAGAAATTGGTGCCAAGTATCTCCATTGGTGGAATAGTAGTGCTTCGGCAATAGAGTGGGATTTTCCGCCGGTTTTCGAGTTGCTGATTGGAACGTTTAACCACGGCCACTGTCATGGGGGCGGGAATGTTCTGTGTTCGGCCTGTACGTGTGCTCTTGAGAGAGTCAGCTCTCGCCTTTCAGTCAGAGTTGGTTACAAGACTGAGCTCTCGCTGCTCTGGACAACCTACCTTCCGTTGGCTGTCTAATATACTTTCATTTAATTGTAACTGTTTGACGAAGTTGCTGAAGTTTCGACTTCAACATAACTTTCCGAGTACAGTTGGCAATTGAGAGTTCTGCGTACAAGTGGCCTATGTTGTCCGTCTTGAACAGTTTTGGCTAAAGTTGACTGTATCAGAGTTACTGTGTGACTTCGCTTGTTAATATCAATCACTGCACCGTCAGTGATTGTGTGGCGAGCCTTCTTCGTCTCCCTCAGAGGCGCATTTGTGTTGCTAGGAAGTCTTTAGTGTGGAACAACCAGACCAGGATAATTTGTTTCGGGCTATACTCGCGACATTATCATCACCACGACTGGACGTAGAAGCAGCCAGCCATCGCTTCCGGTACGCCAGATCGTGTCCTTGCAGTTAAGAAGACAGCTTGGTAATGTATGTCTGCAGCACCGGCAGATTAGGGAATTCAGCTATGTGACAATCAGAGCTCAGCAGAGCGCGCCTATTCCCGTCTTTTCTAACGTGGTTCTGTCTTGGGTGTTGATTGTCTGAGTTCTCACTACAGTAGCAGCAATTAATGTTGGGTTGGCTGGGTATTTCTCTTAAGATTTGAGTTGAAAGGAATTGGCTCCACATACTACTTGGTCATAAATGTCACAATCTAGTTTATCGACAACTTCACCTTCACAGCATTTATTTGAGTATCCAATTTGATGTATTGTAAATGTTTCATGTGTTTTGTTTATTATTTTGGAGTTTAGTCATAATAAATCAAATTGTTATTTTGGACAGAACTTTCATTCTGTTGATCGGTAGAGCAATCCTTTCATTTCTCACTACGTTAATGAAACTTTCCTTTAACAAATTAATTTCTATCAAATTAAATTATTGCAGGTGCCAAACTCTTTTCTACTCCACTTGCAGGGTCGGTTACAGTCAGTTCGCGTTTCTTCTTAGTCCATGTGCAACAACAAAAGTCGGAGATAGAAAACGAGGGGCTTAAAGCATCATTCCCATTTGAAGATTCTAGAAGAATTTAGTGTTAAATACACTGCTAGCCCCGGCACCTCGCAAGGTGAATATAGTCTGGGTATTAGTGAGCAGTGAGTTACGCTTCCTCAAGACATACATGCGGCTTCCAACTTTAAAACTTGTTTTATTTTGTTAAGCCTACAACGTAAGAAAATACACCGACCAGCCAAAACATTATGGCCACCTGCTCAATAGCTTGTTTGCCCGTCTTTGTAACGAAATACATCACTGATTCTGCGTGTCAGGGATCCGATAGTTTGTTGGTAGGTTTGTGGAGGTATGGAGGTATGAGGCATTGGACCTCTACGCACAGGTCACACAATTCGCGTAAATAGCTGGTTGCTGGTTTGTGTCGCGGTGATGGCGCTCGATAACGACCCAGATGGGAAGCGTCGGATTCACATCAGGTGAATTTGGTGGCCAAGACATTAACGTGATTTTACTACCATGAACCTCGAACCACTGTCGCACGATTCTGGCTGCGAGACATGGGCAGTTATACTGCTGAAACATGAAATCGTCGTCAGGGAAGACATCAAGTGTGACGGGAAGCAGTTGGTTCGCAGCTGAAAAAAAAAAAAAATGTGTGTAAAATCTTATAGGACTTAACTGCTAAGGTCATCAGTCCCTAAACTTACACACTACTTAACCCAAATTATCCTAAGGACAAACACACACACCCATGCCCGAGGGAGGGCTCGAACCTCTGCCGGCATCAGCTGCACAGTCCATGACTGCAGCGCCTTAGACCGCTCGGCTAATGTTCGCAGCTGACCTGGTGTCTTTGATTACTACCACAGGTCCCATGCAAGTGCAACAGAATATCTACCATAATATAATACTGTTCCCACCAGGCTGAGTCCGTGGTGCGGTGCACGTTTCGAGCAGCCATTCGCATGGGCGACTGGGTTTATGGAGACGACCATCGACCTACCGTAGCAAAAACGTGATTCACTCGACGAACCGACACGGTTCCACTGATACACGGTCCAGTCTAGACGATCCCGAGTCCACCACAGTCGTTACTGACGATATCGCTGGGCCAACATGTGAACACGAAGAGTCGTCTGGTGTGGAGCCCGTTGTTCAACAACGTGCGCTGAATGGTGTGCTCCAAAACACATGTGCGTGCGCCGGCATTGTTGTCTTTCTCCGGAGGTGCTACAGATCGCCATCTATCCTACTTTAGAGAGCAGACAAGCCTCCAAACCCCAGGCTGTGTGAAGAGTCGTGGACGCCCAATCACTTAGCACCTAGTGGTAGTTTCACGGCCCGTCTACCACTTTCTGTAGATGCTCACGACAGTAGCGTGTGAACCTGCGAACAGCTTCGCCGTTTTCGAGATACTCGTTCACAGGCTCTGCGTAATAATAGTCTGCCGTTTGACAAAGTCGCTTATCTCAGTGATTTCTCCATTTGCAGCCCATGTCTTCGCAAAGCTAATTCCCCATTCTCTTTGCTCAGCTTACATACTTTTCTTACTGGGTCACGTGCTCGCAACGCCACCAGAAGGCATCTAACCTTACAGAGGGCAGTGGTCATAACGTTTTGGTTTATCAGTGTATACGTACATCATTTTTCTAACATGACTCGATTCTTTCGCAAAGTGACTGACATTAATTTCATCAGTTAGTCCTGACGTAAGAACCTTATGACATCTGAGGAAAAATTCTTGATGCAATAATTTACCAACAGCCGTATGTATTGTAGAAATTTATTTTATGAACTTCTTATGTGCTACCAGTTTGGCATTACATTGATGCCATCTTCAGGCCCCACACTTCATAGTCGTAAAATCGCTATACACGGAAGGAGCCATAGAACTGGATCCGTGAATCAAATCGTTGTGCAACAGCTCTTGGTGACCAGGCGACACAGAAGTTTGATGATGTGTCTTTGTCGCCTGGCCACCAAGAACTGTTGCATAACGATTTGATTCACGGATCCAGTTATATGGCTCCTTCCGTGTATAGCGATTTTACGACTATGAAGTGTGGGGCCTGAAGATGGCATCAATGTAATGCCGAAACTGGTAGCACATAAAAAGTTCATAAAATAAATTTCTGCAATCCATACGGCTGTTGGTAAATTATTGCATCAAGAATACATGCCAGCCGTTGTCCCATGGTCCATAATGGATCAACGAAGATCTGAGGAAAAATGCTCTGCTGGCCACAAAAACTGAGACATCATTTCAGTGTAACTGCAAAAAGTGAGTGATAGCAATGCCATCTACCAGGGCCTGCTGGATAGTAATGCCTCCGAATTTTTTATTGTGTTCTCAATATCAGGTAAGGTATTACGTGTCATGCATATTACTCGGTCGACTTTCCCACCTCGCTGACGTGAGTGGCAATCCTCTGGCGCTAGAGGGCTCCTTCTGTAGCATGTATGGAATATGGCGGTGTACAGAGTAGCTGTGTCGGTGCGTGAGAAAAAGCATGCTATAATCGAGTTTGTAACGTCACGCACATGGGGCACCCTTTCCTTCAATACGGCGATGCCAGACCACACACGAGCGCTACAGGAATCCAACGCCTGGTGTTGACTGTCATCGACCGTCCTCCGTACAGTCTCGACGTAGCCCCATCCTATTTTCATCTGTCTCCAAAACTTATCGTACACCTTCAATGATGCCATTTTTATAGTGAGGAAGTGGTGCAAGCAGAGATGAGGTCGTCTCTAATTGAGAGAAATGTATTCGTCACCAGGATGATTAAGTTGTGAAACAAATATTTACACATGAAGAATAAAGATGTAAACTGTTGATAAAGTTTGTAAGGCACACATGTTGTGCTGTTGGGCGATCTGTGTGGTTGGAAATGAAGAACACAGTTGTATGCGGCGATCGCAGTGTAGGCAGTTTCATTGTTCCAAGATCACCAGTTTGAACAGTCTTATACTGTCATCATCTGATCTTATGGAACTTATTATAAAATTGCCATGTTACGTTACATTAAGCCAAAGCATAAAAAGCCCCGCCACACGTATACATATCTTGATAAAACCCAGTTGATAAAATCCACACAGTTGATAAGACACAAGCAGGTAATGAAATCCTCCTGCCATCCATTCATATCGGCGGCGAACGTAACTCCCCCAAGTTTGCCGTACAGCCGGCGTCTTCTGGTCGTAAATGGCGTACACGCATGAACCAGACAAACCAATGTGTATGCCTAACCACATAATCAGCTCGAGGAAGAGTACCACTCTGCGTGCATCTGTCATCTTACTCCTGCAGCACTGTGAACTTTGCGGCAAAGGTACAGGCAAAACTATGCTTCTCTAATCGATAGCAAAATTGTAGCGTAATCCAAAAAAAGTATAGTAGTGACATGAACCGCGAAACCTCTGGTTTGATCCCGTGAAACTTAAAATCGCATTTTCCTTCACATGAAACTCCGAATGGTATTGATCAAGGCAGTCGGGCAGATGCAGTATTTCTCGTTTTCGGAAAAGCATTTCACTCAGTACTACACCTACACTTATAAAGAAAAGTATGATCCTATAAGATATCAAACTTTACGACTGGAATGAACATTTCTTGTTAGGAAGGACTCAGCGTGTTATCTTATATGGAGAGTCATCGAGATGTGTGGAATAGAGATGGGCAAACTCGTTCATTCTTGGGAACTAGTTCACTGGTGATCGCTCAGTTTTGGGAACCGTTCGTTTTTACTCGTTCACCATTCATTTGTGCTTGGTATACGGTTCTTATGAAAAACTGAAAATTAGTAGCATAGGTGACTGAAGATGGAAGGTGCCAAGAGGGGGCACTTGCCTCCGCCCTGGAGTACAGAGTTCAGAGTTTTAATTCGTAACAGAATTCTCACACACTTGCAATTTTCGTGATTCTGAAAACATCTCATTTAGCCAACTGTAGAATTTTGTGGCTGATCGCAGTGAAATAATACGAGGTGGCACACGAGAAACCGGCCTCGAGTACAGACTGCTCGCCAATTACGCACGATTTTCTGACCGCCATGAGCAGAACAGATAAACATGTAATAATTAGGCAGTCAATAAATAACAAATAAGCTAATGCAAACAACTTCGAAACAATAGATGACGATTGGTTTGCTATGATGAGCAGTCTAGTACTCGGGGCCGATTTTTCGTGCGCCACCCTGTACCACTGAAATAATATTGTAGAAGTTATCATATTCTCTTTACAAAATGTGACTCCAGACACTCGATTATGGAACGCGGACTTATTCGGTTGTAAGCCTTCCATAACAATGAACATGCTCTTTCACCTTGGATCAAAAACAGACGGAAAATGGACACTCGTGTGTGCCATGCCGATTTCCTTTGCATGTGTAATAACAAAAAAAATCTTGCCATTTTACGGGTATTTCTTCTGCTGTTTATCGAAATAGTGAAGTAAGCTGATATGCCGTTTTATTACTTGAAAAGATGTATGTATTATATACCACGTAATTTTATGTAATTTACGTAATTATAAAATACATTTCAATTACCGGTTGGGGACGCTGAATAGAATACGAAAAGAACCCGAAATTCACAGTTCAAAAAAGGCTTGAAACAGACCTAGAATGGGCGTGCGCAGCGAACTAAACGAACAACTCTATACTGAACTATGAGCAGTCGGCATTGGAACTGCGACGAGTGGCCACGCGAAGATGGAAGAGTCCGGCCGAGGGCGACCGAGACAGAGGGGAACGGGACCGAGGCTGGAACGAGACCGACCGACGTGCCGTTGCGGGAACGAGACCGACCGTCTCCCGTTCCCGGGAACGATAATTAGAATGCCGAGACCGAGGTGAACTATGAAAGATCGTTCCTCAGGATTCGTTCATCGCTCGTTTCGTTCATCTTGACGAACCGTTCCTTTGGACCCGTTTGTTCGCGAACGACCCATCTCTAGTGTGGAAGTAACTTCAGGCGTGCCCAAGGAAAGCGTGCTGCGACCCTTGCTGGTCATATTCATTAATGACTTTGCAGAAAATATTAAGAGTAGCTCCAGACTTTTCGCTGATGATACGCTTCATAAAATGAAAAAAAAAAGGTGATATCTTAAGACCGCAGAATCAACGAGACGTTATTGGAATCGATGATCTCATACAAATACCTGAATATATAGCAGTTTGTAAAGACATGAAATGGTCGGATGACATAGGTTCAGTCGTACTTAAAGCAGGTGATAGGCTTCGGTTCGTTGGTAGAATACTAGGGAAATGCAATAAGTCTACAGAGGAGATTGCTCACAGAACAGTCTTGGGCGTATGGAAGAATATTGCTCATGTATGTGGGACTCGCCCAAATAGAAGTAGCAGAGGATAAGGAACGTATACAGAGAAGGGCTGTACGAATGGTCACATGTTTGTTTGACGCGTGGGAGAATGTCACAGAGGCGCCGAAGAAAGTGAAGTGGCTAACACCTCAATATTATTGCATACTATCCCGAAAAAGCCCACTTACAAGCCTACCTACCAAGTTTTAAGGACCAGCTTGAATCTAGGAATATATTACAACCAACCCACGTGTGATTCCTGTAGAGATGGCGAGGACCAGGTAAGGTTAATTACAGCGCGCAATGAGGCGTTTCGACAGCCATTCTTCCTGCGCTCCATACGTGAACGCATCGAGAAGAGGCCCTAATAACTGCTACAGTGGGAAGTACCCTGTACCATGCACTTCACAGTGGTTTTCAGAGTAGACTATAGATGTAGAAACTAAACTGCTTCCTCTGTCTGGTGATCTTACACAAGATACAATATTCTTTTAATTGTACAATAACTGAAAAGGAAAGCATTTCTCGACATGCTTCAATTCCCTGTACGAATATTCATATTTAGTTTTTCCTCAGGTATCCTAAATAGGTTAAAGCAAATGCTGGAGTATTTCCATTGAAGAGAAATCGACTGATTTCCATCCTCGTCCTTCCCAGTCTAAGCATGTGGTCCGTCTCTAATGACGTCGACGAGACGTTTAACCATAATCTCCTTTCCTTTCGTCAACCTTTAGGAACGAAAGCTGTTATCAAAACTACCCAGTATATTATTTTTGCTCTTGCATAAGGCTCTTAAACTACACTGGGAAGTAAAATGTTGCAGCCTTACGTAACTCAGAAGGATTTATGATGCGTGGCCCTTCCTGTATTTCCCCCCAACATTCGCCGAAGCAAAAACCTAGGACCTTGCTCTTCAGAAAGCGTGCAGCAACCATGTCTGTAATATTCCGCGTAAGCTGTCTTCTGTAATGACGTAATATTCGAAGTTAAATATTTGCTCGTATGCTCCTCTAGATAACAACTCGATTGCACGACTGAGTTACGGGCGTAATATACCGTGGCAAAAATGATGATAAGCAATCCTTCCCCAGACGGGGGATTACGTTGCATTACGCAACTCATGACAATCAGATATTTGACATCCACTGCTGGATAGTGATTTTCTCTAGATTTATCCATGAATTAAGGTCATCATGTTGACTGATTCTTCCGTCGTTTCTTGGTAGGAAACTTCATCATTGCAAATGAGAAGCACAATATTGTGCATGTTCTACAGAATTAATTTATTTGGTCAAATTATTATTGGGCTTACAAGGCAATCATCACAGTTTAACTAACTATCGTCATCAAGAAAGGTATAATATTCATGAACAACAGTGGTGGTGGTGGTTTTGGGGAAGGAGACCAGACAGCGTGGTCATCGGTCTCATCGGATTAGGGAAGGATTGGGAAGGAAGTCGGCCGTGCCCTTTCAGAGGAACCATCCCGGCATTTACCTGGAGTGATTTAGGGAAATCACGGAAAACCTAAATCAGGATGGCCGGACGCGGAATTGAACCGTCGTCCTCCCGAATGCGAGTCCAGTGTCTAACCACTGCGCCACCTCGCTCGGTCATGAACAACATTGAAAAAGATGTTACTGATCAAGAATAAGGTGGCAACTCAGAATAAATGTCATCTTTCTCATCATTGCCAGTGCAGTTGGAATGCGAGTAAAAAGTTGAAAGTTACGAAATATGTTCAAATGTGTGTGAGTTCCCAAGGGACCAAACTGCTGAGGACACCGGTCCCTAGACTTACACACTACTTAACCTATCTTAAACTAACTTACGCTAAGGACAAACACACACACACACACACACACACACACACACACACACATGCCCGAAGGAGGACTCGAACCTCCGGGGGGAGGGGCCGCGCAATCCGTGACATGGCGCCTCAAACCACGCAACCACTCCGCGAGGCTGGAAGTTACGCAGTAAAAAAATATAAAGGGGCCAAAGCACAAAAAAATTAACACTGAAGTCGAAAGAAGAACAGCGCCTATATAACAATTTCAGTTAAATTAATAGTCGCAATAATATGAAGAAGAATAGCTTGAAGAGGTATTACGTATGAAAAGTGGTACAGAAAAAGAGTAAAAGATAGAATTAATAATTGTAACAACTGACTATACCCATATGTTCTAATGTTACAATTGTCAATTCTACCTTTTACTCTGTTGCTGTACCACTTTCCATATTTAATAGCCTACATATCAAGCTTTTCTTCAATACTCCGCCGGCCGGTGTGGCCGAGCGGTTCTAGGCACTTCAATCTGGAACCCCGCGACCGCTACGGTCGCAGGTTCGAATCTTGCCTCGGGCATGGATGTGTGTGATGTTCTTAGGTTGGTTAGGTTTAAGTAGTTCTAAGTTCTAGGGGACTGATGACCTCAGATGTTAAGTCCCATAGTGTTCAGAGCCATTTGAACCTTTTTTTTCAGTGTTCCTGTCAGGTACAAATTTTCTTTTATTGGGGTTGTTAATTCAAATGAAATTGCTATATAGGCGCTGTTCTTTCAAGTTTAATGTTAATGTTTTTATCTGGTTTGGTGCCTGTACATTTATTTACTGTTTAACTTTTTGCTTTTTAATTACATTGCAACTGCACTGCTAAAGATGACATTTACTCTGCGTTCCTGCTTCTCTTTTGATGAGTAACGTCTATTTAATTGTTTTTGACGAATATTGTATCTTCTTTGACGACGATAGCCGGTTAAACTCTATTGATGCCCTTGTAAGGGGAAATCTGTCGAAAAAATATACTAATACTGTAGAACATAGACAATATTGCACTTTTTATTTATAATTAAGTTCGTCAGCTACACAAGGAGGTGACAAAAGTCATGCGTTAGCGATATGTACACAGATGGCGGCAGTATCACGTACACAAGGTATAAAAGGACAGTGCATTACTGGAGCTGTTATTTCTACTCAGGTGAGTCATATGGAAAGGTTTCCAATGTGATTATCGCCGCACGATAGGAATTGACAAACTTTGAAGACAGAGTTAGAGTTGGAACTGGACGCACAGGACATTCCATTTCGCAAATCGTTATGGAATTCAATATTCCGACATCCACAGTATCAAGAGTGTGCCGAAAATAATAAATTTCAGACATTACCTCCCACCATAGACAACGCAGTGGCCGACGGCCTTCACTTTTCTTGAAGAAAAAGACCTTTTTCCACAAAGAGCCCAGTATTCAGCGCACGTTTGTCTATCGATTATGGATATGATTTTGAAACGCATCCCTGTTGGTTTTTGAACATTTTTGAATACATTCCAAGTTGATTTCTCAACGGATCATTAACTGATTTTTGAATGCGTGCATAGTGTACGTAATGTCTCTGCCAGGGGAATTCCCATCGCATCTACAAATAAAAAACTTTCCAATGGGATTGGTTACTAAAAAGTTGGACCAGATTAAGATCAAAGACTTGTGTGGGGTTCAGAGGAGGAAACTTCTTAGAGAACAAAAGCTAAAGGAAGAAAATAGTAGCTTCCTAAACATAAGTGGAGCGAACTGAAAGGACCTCCAAGAAAAGACTGTCTCAGGGTGAAGGGGGTGTACAAGCCCCTCCTACATTGAGGGCAAGCAGTAAGAAAACAAGGGAGGAATCTAAGACTCCCACTTCTCAGGACAAGTGTATCCAGAAAAAGCCGAGGCAAGAAACAGGGAAACAGACCTATAGTACTGCAGTCTCGGTTTTTAGGATGGCGGTTATCCAGCAAGTCTACCCACTGGTCAAGATCACCTCGCAGCAGGAGGAGCTCATGCAGATGGCTCTCTTTGAGAAGATTTGGGGGAGGGGGGGGGGGGAGACGCTGGTCTAGGACCGAAATTCAGGAGAGTCTATCTAGATCATAGTGCTCTTATCTTTGTCTCTGAAGGCTTTGGTACAGTGGACTGTCTGAAGGAAAAGGTGCCACTAATATCACTGTGGGAGGATTTGAAGCTGCTGGTAAAGACAGCAGCTGAGCTCTTCAAGACCGCAAAGATATTAATTTGGGTACCGAAGGTCCTTAAGGATACCTCTCCAGAGACTCTGACTGAGAAAATAGGGTCTCAAAATCTGAGAGTCTCGACAGAGGATTGGAAGGTAATCAACTGGAAGGTTGCACCAAATGGCCAAACCCTTGTGGTGGAAGTTGGAGAGAAGTCCCTGAAGGCAATGCAGGAACAGGACCTCAGACTATTCTTGAGGTTCTTGCAGGTTGCTGTCAGTGTATTCAAAGACGTGAGAAGGGACAATGGCGGCATGATGGAGACTGAATGTGTTGCTGATAAATCTGCAACACAATAAAGGGGCCACTGCTGCCCTAAGTCGTCTTCTGTGAAGACAAGAAGTGGATGTGGCCCTGATTCAAGAACCCTATTTATATGAAGTGGGTGCATCGGGCCTCGGCGGCACTGGAGGTAAGCTGGATTATGCTACAAATATATGAAACTCCAGAACGCGCATTTATGTAAAAAATGGAATCCCCTTCATGCCGATGACGAATATTTGTTCTGGGGACTTAGTGACCACCAGGATGCAGCAATGTGAGGAAGGTATCACGAGGGATATGTAATGGCCTTGGCATTTCTTCCTTACAAGGACAGTGCTCCTCCTTCTCAGGAGGTGCGGAGACTGATGGAAGCGGGTGACCAACTACTTGGTTGGATGCATTTCTAATGCCCAGAACTTAGTGAGGGGCAGCACCGACACCAACAGTAGAGGTGAGTACTTTCTAGAATTTCTTCTAGCTAATAACTTAGAGATCCTCAATAGGGGCAAGGAACCTACATTTAGGAATATAAGAAGGGAACAGGTAATTGACATAACCTTTACTTCCACTTTAAAGGGTAGTTATGTCAAACAATGGCATGTGGCTTTAGAGCCATCCTTATCAGACCACATGTATAATTAGTTCGAGGTTGAAATGGGCATTAGACAGACCATGTCCTATAGGAATCCCAGGAAAACAGACTGGTAAGCGTATAGGAGGAACTTCAACTGAAGCCTACCAGAAGTCAGTACTTCGATAAGGAATACAGTAGAGTTTGAGGAGGTAGCAGAGGCAGTGAGTGACCTATGCCATCATGTCATACCATGACAACTGCTCAATCACCAAGAGGTGCACGTACGGAAGAATAACCTGGAATCACAGAAGAAACAGGTACGAAGACTGTTCAACCTTGTGGGAATGAAAGGACACTGGGCAGAATATCGGGAGGCCCTTGTCAAATACAATCTTGCAACTAAGCAAGCAAAGCTGGTCTCCTAGATGGTATTCTGTGAGAAGGTAGAGAGTACGGCTGTTCAGGCCAGACTTCACAAAACCCTCACTAGGATATCAACTATTACAGGAGGAACTTTAAGGAAAAAGAGTGGGGTGTATACAAGAACAGCACATGAAACGCTGGAACTACTCCTTCAAATGGTTCAAATGGCTCTGAGCACTATGGGACTCAACTGCTGAGGTCATAAGTCCCCTAGAACTTAGAACTACTTAAACCTAATTAACCTAAGGACAACACACACATCCATGCCCGAGGCAGGGTTCGAACCTGCGACCGTAGCGGTCGCGCGGTTCCAGACTGTAGCGCCAGAACCGCTCGGCCACCAGCGGCCGGCTGGGACTACTCCTCAAGACTCATTTTCCTCAATGTACTCTGACAGACAACATAGACCAGGACGAGATCCCTGTGAGATATCGGTTTTCAGGTATTCGAAGGAAGAACTGGGAATATGCCAGAGAATGTGTTGACCATAGTAAAATCCAATTGGCGGTGGGAAAATTCCAACCATTCAGGTCATCTGGCCTCGATGTAATTTTTCCAGAACTCCCGCAACAAGCAGGAGTGAACTTAATCAGATTCCTATACAGGTTGTTTAGGGTTAGCCTAGCAGTAGGAATCATTCTTAACGTCTGGAGGGCAGTGAAGGTTGTCTTCATTCCAAAGCCAAGGGGAATTGATCATACCAAGGCCAAAGATATGAGACCAATCAGTCTGTTCTTCTTTCCTCTTAAAGCTGAAATGCAGTAGGGAGCTGGTTTTGAGTGGAAAGGTACTGAGCCTTAACGAATTTATTAAAGTTTCTAAAAACACTAATGAATTTATTTTTAAAAGCAAACATCCAAGAATAACATTAATTGAACAGACTAATTTCAATAACCAACTGATGAAAAACACCTCAAAAGCCCTTCTTTTTCGTAAAGAATATTAAATGAAGTAAAAAGAAATACATTTACATTACAAACAGCAAAACATATGATCAAACGATTGTGTGACAAATATGACGATAGAAGTGGTGGCAGAGGCGACGCTAGTAGCAATAATTCCTCCTCCTCTACTAACATAGGCCGGCGATTGCCACTACCACAGTACTAAAAAGCTTCATTAAAAATTTCAGTCATGGTACCCAGGCATCTTTAACAAGATCACAGTTAACGAGAGATACAGTCAACTATCTTGTAACACAGAGACAACTCGTTAATTGCCGCGAGGGGTCTTTTCACAGTCTGCGCGGCTGCCTCCGTCGGAGGTTCGAGTCCTCCCTCGGGCATGGGTGTGTGTGTTGTGCAAAGCGTAAGTTAGCTGAAGTTATATTAGGTAGTGTGTAGGCTTAGGGACCGATGACCTAAGCAGTTTGGTCCCATAAGATCTTACCACAAATTTTTTTTTTTGCTCGTTGATTATTTAGTAAAAATTTACATACTACAAACATAGAATTTTTTTTGCAGATGCACACAATTTAGTAAACAGTTCGAGCTCTGATACTAGCGAACAGGTAACTATAGACATGCCTCAGAAATAAGGTAGCTAGATTCAACCATTTTCACTGGCTATAAAGTACAGTTCCTAAACCAGAAGAATTACATCTGCATTGTATAAAAATTGATTCAAATGGCTCTGAGCACTATGGGACTTAACATCTGAGATCATCAGTCCCCTAGAACTTAGAACTACTTAAACCTAACTAACCTAAGGACATCACACACATCCATGCCCGAGGCAGGATTCGAACCTGCGACCGTAGCGTTCGCGCGGTTCCAGACTGAAGCGCCTAGAACCGCTCGGTCACACCAGCCGGCTGCATTCTACACCCTTAGATTCTAAAATCATTTTGAGGTAGTGACAGCCACAAGCCCATACACATTGACAGAACTGGATTCACGTAGTACCAGGCAAAACCTTCATAAATAACACATTGATCTACATAACAACGAGCAACCAGGATCCGGAGTCAAAATAGCCACCTGAAGACACCAAGTGACGTGCACATTAATCGGATGCTCACCGTGATTTCTCGTAAAATCCAGCGCCCATTGCCAAACGCTTGCTTAGAGAGCGCGGAGAGAAGGATGTAACGAAGATTACTCGCAGTTGAAAACCCACGGCTATCATCCAGCAGACGCCACCGCGTACAGTACTTGCAAAGGTCACACCGGACTCCAACCCAGCACCACAATGGACACACAGCTTGCAACTTCAATAGCAGAGTACACGCCGAATACTGTGTGTCCTGCCGAAGTAGCTTTCAACGAGCCATGTTCTTGGCTGCGACCAACACTCGCCTCCGCCAAACGTGCAGTCAGCAAAGGCACCACTCTTGCTAACGGACCATGGCAGACGCTTGGCCTCACCAACACGCCGCCTCCCTTGCGCTCTTCGTCGCCTGTGTCACACTCTCCTTTTCTCTAGGTCGTCGTAGCTCTTAACTACCTTCTCCTCCGACCTGCCCTCTACCGGCGGTAATCCCACTCCACTCGCTCTTGCAGCCAGAGGGATTTCAGATCCTCGGGAATTACGCGAAATTAAACGCTGGCGCATTGCACAAAAACATTAGATAAACTGACCAACGTGCATTTCAGGGAAAGGAGGTTAACTAGTGTCCCTCTACACACAAACCAACATGCATACCAACCAGGAAAATCGTGTGAAAGTGCACTCCACCAACTTGTTGGGAAGGTGCAGAAAGCACTACACTTTCAGGAAATAGCCCTCTGCATCTTCTGGGACATGGAAAGGGCTTTTAGCAACACGACCTTCGAATCCATGGTTAAGGCAGCAGAGGTGCATGGCTTGGAGACCACCATTAAGAGATGGATTAGAGCCATGCAAAGTGGTAATAAAGGTAGAGGCCACCATGATGCAATGAAAAATGGTAATCAACACCACCAGAAGCTGTTCACAAGGAGGGGTCCTGTCCCCTCTACTGTGGAACCTTGTGGTGAATGAGCTCATTGTAGAATTAAACTCTAGACAGTACTTTTGCCAGGGATACGCAGACGATCTTGTCACAGTAACACTTGACACATTTTCAAGTACAGTCAGAGCCATGGCACAAGGAGCATTGGACATTGTGCAAAATTTGTGCAGGAAACAGGATCTAACGGTCAGTCGTAAGAAGACTGTTGTAGTACCACTTACGAGGAAGCAGATCAAACACACATATTGGACTCTCAAGCTTCTCGATGAAACTTTATCAGTGAAGGGGATAGCGCAATATCTAGGGGTAACCCTGGATGAGACACTATCATGGACCCCTCACGTAATGAGCAACTGTTCCAAGGCGAAAGGTACTCTAATGCGTACCAGGACAGATTGTGGTAAAGATTGAGGCTTAAGCCCCAAGAGTATGTACTGAATATACACCATGGTAGTAAGACCTATGGTCACTTATGGGGTTAAAGTATGGTGGAAAAAGTAGAACAGCAGGTAGCTGCGAAGGAGCTTGCTAAGGTGCAGAGATTGGCCTGCTTAGCCATTACAGGCGGAATTAGCAGCACACCCACTGCTGGGATGGAAACCATGCTAGACATGCCCCCATTACACCTGTGGTTAAAGATGGAGGCAGCAGCTGGACCACACAAGTTAAAGACTGGCAAAGTCTGGAACTCACTGGGGTATCCAGGATCTCACACTAAAATAAAATACGTATGGTTGGAGAAATGCCGACCAACTGTATAATAACTCCCGGCTGCTTCAACAAGTCTTTCAACGTAGTAACTGGAAGTAGAGAGCGCTGCGAGAACAAATGTCGACATAGTACTGAGGACATAGCTTGGTTCAGTGACAGTTGGAAAACAGACCAAGGTGTTGGGGCCAGGGTATACGGGGTGCAACCAAGGCTGCAAAGTGCAATCTCTCTAGGGAAGATGGCCACTGTGCTTCAAGCAGAAATATCTGCTATGAGGGCGTGCGAGGAGGAGAATTTGCGGAGGTGCTACAGAGGTTGTAGAATTTTCATTTATTCAGACAGCCAAACAGCCCTGTAAGCGCTGACAGCCTCTGCAAGCGTTTCTCCACCGGGCATTTTCTCTGATATTATGATCCACGCTTCATCAGCAGAGTTTAGTAGATGTGTTTTTGCAGCACACACGTGACAAAACAATCTAACTTCTTCCCTATCCCAGTATTCCTCTGTTAATCCCAGTTTTCGTATTTTCTTCCACAGACATTGGTTGAAGTGAAAAGTGCAACGAGAAAGGAATGTTTCTGAGAACACTGTTTTCATAACTTTAATTGCAGTCATTTCGAAGTCCAGTGCTGCAGTTTTCGGTGACCAACCTTGCATCTTGTTTTCCTGTCCAAAGAAAAGTCTTCCACATGTATTTTGACTTTTCTCTGGAAGCAAAACAAAGAAACCAGGAAACACCTTCATCTCTGCTGTGCTTCCAATGTTTCAGATATCTGTGAAATGTACCGTCCGTAAGCACAGTTCCATTTTCACACGGCTTTTCTCTGCTTCTTCACATCCAAATACCAGGATTCTTTTGTCAGGAACAGACCCAAATTCAGTTTTCAAACATCTACATCTACATCTACATTGATACTCCGCAAGCCACCCAACGGTGTCTGGCGGAGGGCACTTTACGTGCCACTGTCATTACCTCCCTTTCCTGTTCCAGTCGCGTATGGTTCGCGGGAAGAACGACTGTCTGAAAGCCTCCGTGCGCGCTCTAATCTCTCTAATTTTACATTCGTGATCTCCTCGGGAGGTATAAGTAGGGGGAAGCAATGTATTCGATACCTCATCCAGAAACGCACCCTCTCGAAACCTGGCGAGCAAGCTACACCGCGATGCAGAGCGCCTCTCTTGCAGAGTCTGCCACTTGAGTTTATTAAACAACTCCGTAACGCTATCACGGTTACCAAATAACCCTGTGACGAAACGCGCCGCTCTTCTTTGGATCTTCTCTATCTCCTCCGTCAACCCGATCTGGTACGGATCCCACACTGATGAGCAATACTCAAGTATAGGTCGAACGAGTGTTTTGTAAGCCACCTCCTTTGTTGATGGACTACATTTTCTAAGCACTCTCCCAATGAATCTCAACCTGGTACTCGCCTTACCAACAATTAATTTTATATGATCATTCCACTTCAAATCGTTCCGCACGCATACTCCCAGATATTTTACAGAAGTAACTGCTACCAGTGTTTGTTCCACTATCATATAATCATACAATAAAGGATCCTTCTTTCTATGTATTCGCAATACATTACATTTGTCTATGTTAAGGGACAGTTGCCACTCCCTGCACCAAGTGCCTATCCGCTGCAGATCTTCCTGCATTTCCCTACAATTTTCTAATGCTGCATCTTCTCTGTATACTACAGCATCATCCGCGAAAAGCCGCATGGAACTTCCGACACTATCTACTACGTCATTTATATATATTGTGAAAAGCAATGGTCCCATAACACTCCCCTGTGGCACGCCAGAGGTTACTTTAACGTCTGTAGACGTCTCTCCATTGATAACAACATGCTGTGTTCTGTTTGCTAAAAACTCTTCAATCCAGCCACACAGCTGGTCTGATATTCCGTAGGCTCTTACTTTCTTTATCACGCGACAGTGCGGAACTGTATCGAACGCCTTCCGAAAGTCAAGAAAAATAGCATCTACCTGGGAGCCTGTATCTAATATTTTCTGGGTCTCATGAACAAATAAAGCGAGTTGGGTCTCACACGATCGCTGTTTCCGAAATCCATGTTGATTCCTACGTAGTAGATTCTGGGTTTCCAGAAACGACATGATACTCGAGCAAAAAACATGTTCTAAAATTCTACAACAGATCGACGTCAGAGATATAGGTCTATAGTTTTGCACAACTGCTCGACGACCCTTCTTGAAGACTGGGACTACCTGTGCTCTTTTCCAATCATTTGGAACCCTCCGTTCCTCTAGAGACTTGCGGTACACGGCTGTTAGAAGGGGGGCAAGTTCTTTCGCGTACTCTGTGTAGAATCGAATTGGTATCCCTTCAGGTCCAGTGGACTTTCCTCTATTGAGTGATTCCAGTTGCTTTTCTATTCCTTGGACACTTATTTCGATGTCAGCCATTTTTTCGTTTGTGCGAGGATTTAGAGAAGGAATTGCAGTGCGGTCTTCCTCTGTGAAACAGCTTTGGAAAAAGGTGTTTAGTATTTCAGCTTTACGCGTGTCATCCTCTGTTTCAATGCCATCATCATCCCGGAGTGTCTGGATATGCTGTTTCGAGCCACTTACTGATTTAACGTAAGACCAGAACTTCCTAGGATTTTCTGTCAAGTCGGTACATAGAATTTTACTTTCGAATTCACTGAATGCTTCACGCGTAGCCATCCTTACGCTAACTTTGACATCGTTTAGCTTCTGTTTGTCTGAGAGGTTTTGGCTGCGTTTAAACTTGGAGTGAAGCTCTCTTTGCTTTCGCAGTAGTTTCCTAACTTTGTTGTTGTACCACGGTGGGTTTTTCCCATCCCTCACAGTTTTACTGGGCACGTACCTGTCTAAAACGCATTTTACGATTGCCTTGAACTTTTTCCATAAACACTCAACATTGTCAGTGTCGGAACAGAAATTTTCGTTTTGATCTGTTAGGTAGTCTGAAATCTGCCTTCTATTACTCTTGCTAAACAGATAAACCTTCCTCCCTTTTTTTATATTCCTATTAACTTCCATATTCAGGGATGCTGCAACAGCCTTATGATCACTGATTCCCTGTTCTGTACATACAGAGTCGAAAAGTTCGGGTCTGTTTGTTATCAGTAGGTCCAAGATGTTATCTCCACGAGTCGGTTCTCTGTTTAATTGATCGAGGTAATTTTCGGATAGTGCACTCAGTATAATGTCACTCGATGCTCTGTCCCTACCACCCGTCCTAAACATCTGAGTGTCCCAGTCTGTATCTGGTAAATTGAAATCTCCACCTAAGACTATAACATGCTGAGAAAATTTATGTGAAATGTATTCCAAATTTTCTCTCAGTTGTTTTGCCACTAATGCTGCTGAGTCGGGAAGTCGGTAAAAGGAGCCAATTATTAACCTAGCTCGGTTGTTGAGTGTAGCCTCCACCCATAATAATTCACAGGAACTATCCACTTCTACTTCACTACAGGATAAACTACTACTAACAGCGACGAACACTCCACCACCGGTTGCATGCAATCTATCCTTTCTAAACACCGTCTGTACCTTTGTAAAAATTTCGGCAGAATTTATCTCTGGCTTAAGCCAGCTTTCTGTACCTATAACGATTTCAGCTTCGGTGCTTTCTATCAGCGCTTGAAGTTCTGGTACTTTACCAACGCAGCTTCGACAGTTGACAATTACAATTACAATTGCTGCTTGGTCCCCGCATGTCCTGACTTTGCCCCGCACCCGTTGAGGCTGGTGCCCTTTCTGTACTTGCCCAAGGCCATCTAACCTAAAAAAACGCCCAGCCCACGCCACACAACTCCTGCTACCCCTGTAGCCGCTTGTTGCGTGTAGTGGACTCCTGACCTATCCAGCGGAACCCGAAACCCCACCACCCTATGGCGCAAGTCGAGGAATCTGCAGCCCACACGGTCGCAGAACCGTCTCAGCCTCTGATTCAGACCCTCCACTCGGCTCTGTACCAAAGGTCTGCAGTCAGTCCTGTCGACGATGCTGCAGATGGTGAGCTCTGCTTTCATCCCGCTAGCGAGACTGGCAGTCTTCACCAAATCAGATAGCCTCCGGAAGCCAGAGAGGATTTCCTCCGATCCATAGCGACACACATCATTGGTGCCGACATGAGCGACCACCTGCAGATGGGTGCACCCTGTACCCTTCATGGCATCCGGAAGGACCCTTTCCACATCTGGAATGACTCCCCCCGGTATGCACACGGAGTGCACATTGGTTTTCTTCCCCTCTCTTGCTGCCATTTCCCTAAGGGGCCCCATTACGCGCCTGACGTTGGAGCTCCCAACTACCAGTAAGCCCACCCTCTGCGACTGCCCCGATCTTGCAGACTGAGGGGCAACCTCTGGAACAGGACAAGCAGCCATGTCAGGCCGAAGATCAGTATCAGCCTGAGACAGAGCCTGAAACCGGTTCGTCAGACAAACTGGAGAGGCCTTCCGTTCAGCCCTCCAGAATGTCTTTCGCCCCCTGCCACACCTTGAGACGACCTCCCACTCAACCACAGGTGAGGGATCAGCCTCAATGCGGGCAGTATCCCAGGCAACCACAGTGGTAGTCCGATCGGGGGATGCGTGGGACGAGCTGGCCGTCCCCGACAAACTCCCATCCGGACCCCCACAGTGATGCCCATTGGCAACAGCCTCAAGCTGTGTGATCGAAGCCAACACTGCCTGAAGCTGGGAGCGAAGGGATGCCAACTCAGCCTGCATCCGAGCACAGCAGTTGCAGTCCCTATCCATGCTAAAAACTGTTTTGCAAAGAACGTCTGAACTAATCTACAGAGAGCGCAAACAAATCGACAAAATTTAAACGGTTATTAAAATACAAGATTGCCTAGTAAATGCAGTAATGCTGCTACTTGCGCACTGCTGACACTGCTCGGCGGCGGAAGGAGACTACGCGAATTTACACTATTCAGGTACTAAAACGCGATGCTACAACTCTCAAATACTATAATACGCCCGAAATTTACGAATTAAACAATGCAAGTACCAAAAACACGCAAAGAAATTAAGAATTAAACTATGTAACAAATGAGTGAGCTAGGAGTATACGACTTGCTGCTGCAGCTGCTTATCCAACGGCGGCAGGGAGCACACTGACTGTGACCAACCGACACTGGCCGTTCAAAACAAAAACAGAAGACAAACGACTACGCGAATTTACACTATTCAGGTACTAAAACGCGATGCTACAACTCTCAAATACTATAATACGCCCGAAATTTATGAATTAAACAATGCAAGTACCAAAAACACGCAAAGAAATTAAGAATTAAACTATGTAACAAATGAGTGAGCTAGGAGTATACGACTTGCTGCTGCAGCTGCTTATCCAACGGCGGCAGGGAGCACACTCAAGCTTCTCGATGAAACTTTATCAGTGAAGGGGATAGCGCAATATCTAGGGGTAACCCTGGATGAGACACTATCATGGACCCCTCACGTAATGAGCAACTGTTCCAAGGCGAAAGGTACTCTAATGCGTACCAGGACAGATTGTGGTAAAGATTGAGGCTTAAGCCCCAAGAGTATGTACTGGATATACACCATGGTAGTAAGACCTATGATCACTTATGGGGTTACAGTATGGTGGAAAAAGTAGAACAGCAGGTAGCTGCTAAGGAGCTTGCTAAGGTGCAGAGATTGGCCTGCTTAGCCATTACGGGCGGAATTAGCAGCACACCCACTGCTGGGATGGAAACCATGCTAGACATGCCCCCATTACACCTGTGGTTAAAGATGGAGGCAGCAGCTGGACCACACAAGTTAAAGACTGGCAAAGTCTGGAACTCACTGGGGTATCCAGGATCTCACACTAAAATAAAATACGTATGGTTGGAGAAATGCCGACCAACTGTATAATAACTCCCGGCTGCTTCAACAAGTCTTTCAACGTAGTAACTGGAAGTAGAGAGCGCTGCGAGAACAAATGTCGACATAGTACTGAGGACATAGCTTGGTTCAGTGACAGTTGGAAAACAGACCAAGGTGTTGGGGCCAGGGTATACGGGGTGCAACCAAGGCTGCAAAGTGCAATCTCTCTAGGGAAGATGGCCACTGTGCTTCAAGCAGAAATATCTGCTATGAGGGCGTGCGAGGAGGAGAATTTGCGGAGGTGCTACAGAGGTTGTAGAATTTTCATTTATTCAGACAGCCAAACAGCCCTGTAAGCGCTGACAGCCTCTGCAAGCGTTTCTCCACCGGGCATTTTCTCTGATATTATGATCTACACTTCATCAGCAGAGTTTAGTAGATGTGTTTTTGCAGCACACACGTGACAAAACAATCTAACTTCTTCCCTATCCCGGTATTCCTCTGTTAATCCCAGTTTTCGTATTTTCTTCCACAGACATTGGTTGAAGTGAAAAGTGCAACGAGAAAGAAATGTTTCTGAGAACACTGTTTTCATAACTTTAATTGCAGTCATTTCGAAGTCCAGTGCTGCAGTTTTCGGTGACCAACCTTACATCTTGTTTTCCTGTCCAAAGAAAAGTCTTCCACATGTATTTTGACTTTTCTCTGGAAGCAAAACAAAGAAACCAGGAAACACCTTCATCTCTGCTGTGCTTCCAATGTTTCAGATATCTGTGAAATGTACCGTCCGTAAGCACGGTTCCATTTTCACACGGCTTTTCTCTGCTTCTTCACATCCAAATACCAGGATTCTTTTGTCAGGAACAGACCCAATTCAGTTTTCAAACATCTGCTACCTTCAATTACTCCTAAGACGTCTTCTCTCAGCGGAATCTCCGATATAGTGCCACAGTTCTGGGCCGTCCCGGTAGCTTCTCTTCTTATTTCACACAATGTAGTCTTGGAGATCTCATAATTTGGCACATCTGCGATGAAATCTAAAGCTTTATCTTTCAAATCTTGAAATTTATCTTAAATATTTGGAAAACAGGCATTACCTTCGTGGACTCTTTTCGTGCAGTTCTGCATTCGTTTCTTAACTTGTTCATCTGCTTCGTCAGGTGGGCAAGAACGTTGCCGACATTTGCAATTTTTAAATAGACTCACTCCATTCGGAATTCATGTACAACTAGTTCGTACATTCATCACATTTTCTGTGTACCTGGTACCAATGACCATCCTTGAAAAGACACCGATTCCCTTCCCGTGTAATTATTTCCATGAATCACAGCGTGAAGAAATGAAGTAGCATAGGACTACAAAACTATGTGTTAACGAACGCTGTCGGCAAGGGTACTGCCTGACTAACGATAACAACACATCCGCTGCTACAGTAATGGTGCAGATCGAAGCAATGAGTTAAAATTTATTCCAGCATTGGGTTTCGAACCTTGGTGGCTAGCTTCTTAGGGAGATGCGTTATTCTCTGCGCCACATTGACATGATGGCTACCAGAACTACACACAATACTCTAGTACGTCTCCCTCGTCGATACAAATTGTAATGCACGCCTAACCCATTGCTATTCCCCTTCTAAACTCTCGTCAGTAGAGCAGAGTTTCTCCAGCATCGGAATAGAACCTTAGCGATGAACGAAATTGGGTTAATCTTGCCTGTACCTCAGTCGTAGCTGATATATTAAACATTTACCTTGGATGTTCCTGAGACGTATCAGTCATTTCCTCCATTAGTACCATCCATGTTTCAACAACACTGGCGTAAAGCAGCAGTAGACTCGATCAGAAAACCATGGCGAAAATCTGATTGGTCAGAAGCCCCCAGTACCTGCGACAACCCTAAAATCGTGGCAAACACCAAGGTCAGAAAGCCTATTTAGCCGGCACACCAGCCCCTGTAGTTAACCCGATTACCCTGGAGTTCAATCCGGGACTGGTGCGTCTCTCCAAATCCCGGAAGCAGCGGCTAACGCGCTTGTCGAGAAGCGGACGCAAATCGGCGCAATGAGCAACGCTCCAGCTCATTCAGGAGACAAAGCAGTGTTTACGGTCTGGCGGTAGTTAACCTTGTAGCTGTTTGCACAAGTTGCCGTAACAATCGGAGAACGGATGCGTATCGGAGCAGATGTAAACTTGTGACGTTGTTGTAATGTCTAATGTCTCGTTCCATTCAGTGTATTAGATGATGGTGTTAAATATGTTTAATTATATTCCTTACATTAGATTACCCCCCCCATGAACCATGGACCTTGCCGTTGGTGGGGAGGCTTGCATGCCTCAGCGATACAGATGGCCATACCGTAGGTGCAACCACAACGGAGGGGTATCTGTTGAGAGGCCAGACAAACATGTGGTTCCTGAAGAGGGGCAGCAGCCTTGTCAGTAGTTGCAGGGGCAACAGTCTGGATGATTGACTGATCTGGCCTTGTAACATTAACCAAAACGGCCTTGCTGTGCTGGTACTGCGAACGGCTGAAAGCAAGGGGAAACTACAGCCGTAATTTTTCCCGAGGGCATGCAGCTTTACTGTATGATTAAATGATGATGGCGTCCTCTTGGGTAAAATATTCCGGAGGTAAAATAGTCCCCCATTCGGATCTCCGGGCGGGGACTACTCAAGAGGACTTCGTTATCAGGAGAAAGAAAACTGGCGTTCTACGGATCGGAGCGTGGAATGTCAGATCCCTTAATCGGGCAGGTAGGTTAGAAAATTTAAAAAGGGACTGGATAGGTTAAAGTTAGATATAGTTGGAATTCGTGAAGTTTGGTGGCAGGAGGAACAAGACTTTTGGTCAGGTGATTACAGGGTTATAAATACAAAATCAAATAGGGGTAATGCAGGAGTAGGTTTAATAATGAATAAAAAAATAGGAGTGCGGGTTAGCTACTACAAACAGCATAATGAACGCATTATTGTGGCCAAGATAGACACAAAGCCCATGCCTACTACAGTAATATAAGTTTATATGCCAACTAGCTCTGCAGATGATGAAGAAATTGATGAAATGCATGACGAGATAAAAGAAATTATTCAGGTAGTGAAGGGAGACGAAAATTTAATAGTCATGGGTGACTGGAATTCGTCAGTAGGAAAAGGGAGAGAAGGAAACATAGTAGGTGAATATGAATTGGGGGGAAGAAACGAAAGAGGAAGCCGCCTTGTAGAATTTTGCACACAGCATAACTTAATCATATCTAACACTTGGTTCAAGAATCATGAAAGAAGGTTGTATACCTGGAAGAATCCTGGAGATACTAAAAGGTTTCAGATAGATTATATAATGGTAAGACAGACTTTTAGGAACCAGGTTTTAAATTGTAAGACATTTCCAGGGGCGGATGTGGATTCTGACCACAATATATTGGTTATGAACTGCAGATTGAAACTGAAGAAACTGCAAAAAGGTGGGAATTTAAGGAGATGGGACCTGGATAAACTGAAAGAACCAGAGGTTGTAGAGAGTTTCAGGGAGAGCATAAGGAAACAATTGACAGGGATGGGGGAAAGAAATACAGTAGAAGAAGAATGGGTAGCTCTGAGGGATGAAGTAGTGAAGGCAGCAGAGGATCAAGTAGGTAAAAAGACGAGGGCTAATAGAAATCCTTGGGTAACAGAAGAAATATTGAATTTAATTGATGAAAGGAGAAAATATAAAAATGCAGTAAATGAAGCAGGCAAAAAGGAATACAAACGTCTCAAAAATGCGATCGACAGGAAGTGCAAAATGGCTAAGCAGGGATGGCTAGAGGACAAATGTAAGGATGTAGAGGCTTGTCTCACTAGGGGTAAGATAGATACTGCCTACAGGAAAATTAAAGAGACCTTTGGAGAGAAGAGAACCACTTGTATGAATATCAAGAGCTCAGATGGCAACCCATTTCTAAGCAAAGAAGGGAAGGCAGAAAGGTGGAAGGAGTATATAGAGGGTTTCTACAAGGGTGATGTACTTGAAGACAATATTATGGAAATGGAAGAGGATGTAGATGAAGATGAAATGGGAGATAAGATACTGCGTGAAGAGTTTGACAGAGCACTAAAAGACCTGAGTCGAAACAAGGCCCCGGGAGTAGACAACATTCCATTAGAACTACTGATGGCCTTGGGAGAGCCAGTCATGACAAAACTCTACCATCTGGTGAGTAAGATGTATGAGACAGGCGAAATACCCGCAGACTTCAAGAAGAATGTAATAATTCCAATCCCAAAGAAAGCAGGTGTTGACAGATGTGAAAATTACCGAACTATCAGTTTAATAAGTCACAGCTGCAAAATACTAACGCGAATTCTTTACAGACGAATAGAAAAACTCGTAGAAGCGGACCTCGGGGAAGATCGGTTTGGATTCCGTAGAAATGTTGGAACACGTGAGGCAATACTGACCTTACGACTTATCTTAGAAGCTAGATTAAGAAAAAACAAACCTACGTTTCTAGCATTTGTAGGCTTAGAGAAAGCTTTTGACAATGTTGACTGGAATACTCTCTTTCAAATTCTGAAGGTAGCAGGGGTAAAATACAGGGAGCGAAAGGCTATTTACAATTTGTACAGAAACCAGATGGCAGTTATAAGAGTCGAGGGGCATGAAAGGGAAGCAGTGGTTGGGAAAGGAGTGAGACAGGGTTGTAGCCTCTCCCCGATGTTATTCAATCTGTATATTGAGCAAGCAGTAAAGGAAACAAAAGAAAAATTCGGAGTAGGTATTAAAATTCATGGGGAAGAAGTAAAAACTTTGAGGTTCGCCGATGACATTGTAATTCTGTCAGAGACAGCAAAGGACTTGGAAGAGCAGTTGAACGGAATGGACAGTGTCTTGAAAGGAGGATATAAGATGAACATCAACAAAAGCAAAACGAGGATAATGGTATGTAGTCAAATTAAATCGGGTGATGCTGAGGGAATTAGATTAGGAAATGAGACACTTAAAGTAGTAAAGGAGTTTTGCTATTTAGGGAGTAAAATAACTGATGATGGTCGAAGTAGAGAGGATATAAAATGTAGACTGGCAATGGCAAGGAAATCGTTTCTGAAGAAGAGAAATTTGTTAACATCGAGTATAGATTTAAGTGTCAGGAAATCGTTTCTGAAAGTATTTGTATGGAGTGTAGCCATGTATGGAAGTGAAACATGGACGATAACTAGTTTGGACAAGAAGAGAATAGAAGCTTTCGAAATGTGGTGCTACAGAAGAATGCTGAAGATAAGGTGGGTAGATCACGTAACTAATGAGGAGGTATTGAATAGGATTGGGGAGAAGAGAAGTTTGTGGCACAACTTGACTAGAAGAAGGGATCGGTTGGTAGGGCATGTTTTGAGGCATCAAGGGATCACAAATTTAGCATTGGAGGGCAGCATGGAGGGTAAAAATCGTAGAGGGAGACCAAGAGATGAATACACTAAGCAGATTCAGAAGGATGTAGGTTGCAGTAGGTACTGGGAGATGAAGAAGCTTGCACAGGATAGAGTAGCATGGAGAGCTGCATCAAACCAGTCTCAGGACTGAAGACCACAACAACAACAACATTAGATTATGCATAGGAAACAGAAGTAATTACTTTGACATCTGATAACTAAATATTCCTTTGACTATTACCTGTAGCCATTAAATTCAGTAGGTCAACCTAAAAGTTTATCTAGAATACAACATAACCAATGATCGACAAAATAACTGTAGGTTACTCACAAAAATAATTAAATGAATAAATATAAGTCATCATAAAAACACACAGGCTTGTGTGTTCTTATATATCTGAAACGTCATTCAGCAGATGATGTGGAGGTGTGCGTCTCTTTTTCACTGAAGAGTGTGAGTTGTATTTGTTGCGATCGATCTCGCAATTCGCAGAACTGCAGAGAGATGTGCGTCAGTAAGAGTGGCTGTTCTTGGAGATCTATTTATATTCGTTAGAGAGAGCAGTTTTTCACATAGACGTGTTTTGCCGAACACTCATAGCAGTTTGGCAGCCATTTTGGACATACTGGGAAATATTTTTGCGAAAAGTGTTCCTAAAAATGTGATAGGCTTGTTCGTGATTCATATTTAGTCTTCAATTCACTATCACATCGCCACAACCTCCGCGTTTGGTACAGCAAAGTAGTGTTCGATCCCGAGGACAAATGATGTGCCCTACACTGCAATCCAAGTCGGATTGTCACCTCATGACGATGAAAGAGCCATTTTGATGACAGGATCGGAATCCTCCCATACTTACACTGTGTACTTGAAGCGCCAAAGGGGTTGGAGGACTCTGATGGCGTGAATGGGAGAGAAAGTAAGTGACTGACTGAGGGAGAGCTTGTGCCGAATAGTATGGCTGTGTTATCATAGCATAAATATTGTACGTGTGTGATGTATGGTGTGCCAGCATGTGTGGGTTCTTATGTGTGTGTGTGTGTCTGTATGCTTGTGAGCATGTTTGAGTGTGGATGTCTGGTTAAATATGTATGCCTGCGTGTTAATATATTGCGTTTATTTTTTCTGAATATATGCAAGAGCATGTTAGCAGCATGTGCTGAGAAAAAATTATAAAAAATGATAAAATTAAAAATTGGACCAAAATCATCAAAAAGTTAAAAAATTGTAACTGAAGGAAAAAAATAATTAACTGTATTTCTCTCTTTTGTACTTCATGTGGGTGAGTGCTTGAGTGAGTGCCTGTTTAAACAGATTAGTTTTTAAATATCCTTCCCTCTAGCTGTCCAATTCATATTAGTTTTGAATGTCAGTTCCACCCACTTCATTTTAGAGCAGCTCTTTGGGTCGAACATTTTAGGGCCCTCCGCTTCATTGTATTATTAAATTATTTCAGCTGCTTGAAGTGGAAAATGTTTCGGGCCACCCAGCTGAACGTACAAATAAGTCTTCTATTTGGGTGGAATTTCACTAGTAACAGTAATAGCATTAGTGTAAGAGGAAGTGTGCATCTGCAACAGCTATAATCAGTACTGCAATGTAAAGTAAAAAACTTCTTCAACCACTAGCACTATTCGTAAAACCAAGAACTGTGAAGAAAAAAAAATTCAAGCAGTAACAAGAACTGTGAACTTAAAAGTAATGTTACTTAGTGTATTGTAAAAACAACAAGATTTGTGGATGTAAAGCTGTATTGCTACTGTGAATATTTATGTCTGAATAAAAAATTGTTATTCTTTGTTCTTATTTCACTAATCCCTACCATTACAAATGTATACAAAGGCTGTGAAAGATGCACAAGGTATTAGTTCGAATCATGAGGGAGGTGACGTTTAAGATAGAGGAAAACAAAATATATGTAATGAGAGCATGGGATTTCGCCTATCGTGCTACACATATAGGTTTTTGGGAACAGGCAGCACGTGATCGTGTCCGCTTCCAAAGGCATATAGGAAACATGGCTGAAATTTCTTGAACACAGCCTCAGACGTAGTATCTGGGCAAAGCGACGTACTATGTGACTAGAAGCTAGGTAGAAAGAAAGAAAACTACAGAATGTGAGGTAGAAAATTCATTTATTTCCATTAATCTGATTTAAAAGTAATAATACATTTTTATAAGAAGACGCAACAGTATTTTCACACATCTTCTTCTTGTTGAACTGATGGATAGTAGGACGCCCGTAGAGTTTCAGGTCTTGAATAGAAGCAAACTTGAAGATTCGCTGCATTCTTATGATATTCCCCTCGCCTTTGACGTAGCTGATGGTCTCAGGATGATCGAATATTCGAAGTTACTTCATAATGACTTTAAAAGGTATACCAGAACCGTCCCAGTGGAGTGCATGGAAGTAATGTGTGAATCACCATCCCTGAAAGGCCTCGGTGATGCAATTCTTGCTGAGAATGTCTCTATTATACCAGCATCTCCTGTGTATTCTATGAATGCAACATCTTTAAATATGAATTTTCTACACCCGTCATCATAGAAACCTTGAATGTCGGCCAAGACGTTCACACTGCAAGTTGTCATTGTGAAATTCTCTGGGTACGCCACCGCAGTTGATCATTTATACAGCACGCTGCACAATACCAGGAAGTGTGCAATAGTTGATCACACAGTCATGTAGAACTAGACCATATGCTGCAGTATATCCTGGGAAATTTGATGAGGATTCAAATTCGATTCGTATACCTAATGGTCCTGATTTAATTGTCTCATTCTGCTTAGAACAGTCTACTACGATGATTGATGCCAGCCACTCGAATTTTCGTGGACTGAGTAGGCATCCTTTTTCCTCTTCAACACCTTCAGAGTAAGAAGCACGGAAACTTGCATACATATCAAATGCTGAATTGTATACTTTCTGGTCCCACTGTAGCAGTAAATTGTCATACGGATAGAATTCTGAATTCAGGTAGATACTGGACTTACGGTTGACAGATACGGTGGAACCATTTACTAAATTCACTCTTCTATTGATCTGAAATGGAAGTATGATGAATCTCGGTGTTTCCAGCTGCACCGGATACTCAAAAATCTCCATGAGCGGAAAGTTAGTGGCAGATATGAACCGGTATTCAGAACTTTTAAAAGCTTCAAACGCTCCTCGTCTACCACAGTGATGTGCGGCATTTCCCGTATATATTTTACTAAGATGGTATCTGTTCTTTCGGACATGTTCGAAAGTACAAATACCATCTTAGTAAAATATATAGTTAAGGCTCACCGGCCACTTGACCATCTTCTTCTTCTGTGCGAATGCACAAACAGTGCCCGAACTCACACGAGAATCGGCAACGCGCCGCGAGTAATGAGTATAATGGGCGGGGGCACTACGAATGTAGTGCGGGACAATACATTGAGAATGTGGGTTTCGTGGGAGGCGTGCCAGAGATAAATCCCTGCAGTCGCGCTATCCTCTGTGTCCTCGGTGGCTCAGATGGATAGAGCGTCTGCCATGTAAGCAGGAGATCACAGGTTCGAATCCCGGTCGGGGCACACGTTTTCATCTGTCACCGTTGACGTACGTCAACGCCTGTAAGCAGCTAAGGGTGTTCATTTGATTGTAATTTTCCATATAACTTTACTGATGATAATCTGATCTCCTCTTTAGCTCCTTGAATGTATGAGTTGCTAACTGCTGCACTCCGTACCGGAATAAGTTCCTGTTTAGCATTCATAGTAATTCGCTGTACGTCCTCAAAGTACCCCATAAACATTTTTAGAGGTGCGCATGCAGTAAATCGGCGGTACTCTTCTGCTGTTCTGCCTACAGGCAATTCAGGTCCGAGGATGATGATTAGACAGATGTTTTAAGGGTTGATGCTATGCCAACATTACGTGTACAATCAACCACTACCCCATTAAGTTCATATCGTATTTCCTGGAACAGAAATGCCAAAGCATTGTGTGTAGGCTTTGATCCCGCTGTATGACTACCATCCTTTTTCTTAAATGATCCATCCAAATATACATACAGGGTGGTCCATTGATTGTGACCGGGCCAAATATCTCACGAAATAAGCGTCAAACTAAAAAACTACAAAGAACGAAACTTGTCTAGCTTGAAGGGGGGAACCAGATGGCGCTATGGTTGGCCCGCTAGATGGCGCTGCCATAGATCAAACGGATATCAACTGCATTTTTTTAAAAATAGGAACCCCCATTTTTTATTACATATTCGTGTAGTATGTAAAGAAATATGAATGTTTTAGTTGGACCACTTTTTTCGCTTTGTGATTGATGGCGCTGTAATAGTCACAAACATATGGCTCACAATTTTAGACGAACAGTTGGTAACGGGTAGGTTTTTTAAATTAAAATACGGAACGTAGGTTCGTTTGAACATTTTATTTCAGTTGTTCCAATGTGATACATGTACGTTTGTGAACTTATCATTTCTGAAAACGCATGCTGTTACAGCGTGATTACCTGCAAATACTACATTAATGCAATAAATGCTCAAAATGATGTCCGTCAACAATGCGTTTGGCAATACGTGTAACGACATTCCTCTCAACAGCGAGTGGTTCGCCTTCCGTAATGTTCGCACATGTATTGACAATGCACTGACGCATGTTGTCAGGCGTTGCCCGTGGATAGTAAATATCCTTCAACTTTTCCCACAGAAGGAAATCCGGGGACGTCGGATCCGGTGAACGTGCGGGCCATGGTATGTATCTTCGACAGCCAATCTACCTGTCATGAAATATGCTATTCAATACCACTTCAAACGCACGCGAGCTATTTGCCGGACATCCATCGTGTTGGAAGTACATCGCCATTCTGTCATGCAGTGAAACATCTTGTAGTAACATCGGTACAACATTACGTAGGAAATCAGCATACATTGCACCACTTAGATTGCCATCGATAAAATGGGGGCCAATTATCCTTCTTCCATAATGCCGCACCATACATTAACCTGCCAAGGTCACTGATGTTCCACTTGTCGCAGCCATCATGTATTTTCCGTTGCCAAATAGTTCATATTATGCCGGTTTGCGTTACTGCTGTTGGTGAATGACGCTTCGTCGCTAAATAGAATGGGTGCAAAAAATCTGTCATCGTCCCATAATTTCTCTTGTGCCCAGTGGCAGAATTGTACATGGCATTCAAATTCGTCTGCATGCAATTCCTGGTAAAAAAAAAAAAAAAAAAAAAGCACTCCGTCTTCAGGCCTACCGTGAACATCCGACCGCCGTGTCATCCTCCAAAGAGGATGCAGATAGGAGGGGTGTGAGGTCGGCACACCGTTCTCCCGGTCGTTATGATGGTATTCTTGACCGAAGCCGCTACTTTTCGTCGAGTAGCTCCTAAATTGGCATCACGAGGCTGAGTGCACCCCGAAAAATGGCAACAGCGCATGGCAGCTGGATGGTCACCCTTCCAAGTGCCGGCCACGCCCAACAGCGCTTAACCTTGGTGATCTCGCGGGAACCGGTGTATCCACTGCGGCAAGGCCGCAATTCCTGGTCCATAGAAATATGGTACGGGTGCAATCGATGTTGATGTAGCATTCTCAACACCGACGTTTTTGAGATTCCCGTTTCTCGCGCAATTTGTGTGCTACTACTTGGGCATCATCATCGTCGTGGTTGACGTCAAATGTGGCTGTTTCCTTAAATAACGTAACTATCCAGCGAACGGTTCGGACACTTGGATGATGTCGTGCAGGACACCGAGCAGCATACATAGTACATGCCCGTTGGGCATTTTGATCACAATAGCCATACATGAACACGATATCGACCTTTTCTGCAATTGGTAAACTGTCCATTTTAACACGGGTAATGTATCACGAAGCAAATACCGTCCGCACTGGCGGAATGTTACGTGATACGACGTACTTATACGTTTGTGATTATTACAGCGCCATCTATCACAAAGCGAAAAAAGTGGTCCAATTAAAACATTCCTGTTTCTTTACGTACTACACGAATATGTAATAAAAATGGGGGTTCCTATTTTTAAAAAAAACGCAGTCGATATCAGTTTGACCTATGGCAGCGCCATCTAGCAGGCCAACCATAGCGCCATCTGATTTCAGCCTTCAAGCTAGACGAGTTTCGTTCGTTGTAGTTTTTTCGTTTGATGCTTATTTCGTGAGATATTTGGCCCGGTCACTATCAATGGACCACCCTATATAATGTGGGAGTCGATTGCTCACTCTTTTGTGCTGAATGTCAGTACCATCACCATTGCTATTTCTTGCACCATTCAATAGAGGTCTTATATCCGATTTGTATTTCACATTGCTTCGGCTTTTTGCATTATTATGGAGATCATTTAAAAACAATATTTCATGATACATTTCCAGATCTTTAGGCGAATAATTTACAGTTTTTGTGGGTCTTAAGGAAAATAAATTTCAGTAGACCGGGTGTTCTTTGAAACTGTCTATCACCGATCTGCATTTTTTTAAATTTAAAGTTATAGGCTGCGCCCCCAACTTGTATGGTTTTCCACCACTGACATCGAATATTTTGTCTGTCCTAATGTCGCTGTGACGCTTAATGAAATCAGAAATAGCGTCATCGTTGTCGCTGTGAAATTTTGCTGGGATCATTGAACGACATATCTGTTCGTACATGAGCCTGTTAAAGGTGTTTTAATTTCAGATTGTCCTGTTTGAGTGCTATAATTAGATTTGCTTTATCCCTCAGCAGCTGTTTTGGGATTCTGGAATAAGTCTCACTCAGATAAAATACATCAACAGCCGTATGGCGACCGAAATAGAAATGTCGTCGAGTTTCACCTTAGTTTTCCACAGCAACGTCGTGAAATATGAACACTGTGTTTGACTCAACTTTTTCCGGTGGAGGGACATCACTGTTCTCACAATATGTCGTGTATGCCATACCATTTACACTCTGCAATATCTCTTTTAATAGTTGGTATTCCGGCTGAAACAGTGTTTCTGAAAATACACATACATGCTGAAAGCGGACTCCATCCGGATGTGTCAGCAGCGACATGAGAACATTTGTCTTGCCATAGTTGGATGGACCTACAGTTATCGCATGTATGATGTCGGGAAGGAGTGCGCCATTCTTCTTCTTCAGCTCTTCTTGCGCACCGTCACATCTCCAGTCGGTTACAAAAAAGTCGAGATGCTTCACCCACCTTGCCTTGATACCTACTATGTCAGGTACTCGCGTGCAATGGGTTTTTATAGACATTAATGAATACTATGCAATAATTTTTTGCTGTTGCATGTTTTCAGTGAAAATTCTGGGGTAATAGCTTTAGTACTTGCAATATAATAAGAGGTAAGAAATAAAAAACACATACATGGTTATATGCATTTTTTAATTCAGTAATCTCACACAGGATGCACTACGTCAACCAGTTTTTTCTTTATCTTAACGCCAGTAGAGAATACAGAAAATACGGCCTTCTTGTAAGCACAGAATTCAGCATGTATTTCTCTCAGACTTATTGGCAGTACATTAGTTTTCGCCGGCACCATACTGACCCACTGTTCGAAACCGTCTACATGTACACTGTTCATACTTAGATACTCTGCAATGTCTCTATACACAGCTTTAACACTAGGCAGCCATCTGTCCAGTCTTCCCAACACAACAGAGAGCATCGTCTGTATAATGGACAAGGTTGTAATGGTGGAGTGCTGCACATAAATGGATGTGTCAGCCGATTTCACACAAAGTGCAGAGTCATCGTATACTGTTGTAATGGATAGAATTAGAGCAGCACAGTAAACGTCCAGAGGAGGACGGCTCGAATGATACTCGCTGGTCAGCCGCTTTTGCAGGACATGGTTCACCCCATTCCACCTCCATAAATCGCCCTTTAACACTTTTAACTGCATTCTCGATCTCCATCACAACACGCCTGTCTCTGTCTGCAGTTGCTTCTATACCAATTTGTAAACGCTTCAAACCTGTAGTGGCTAAATTATACACTGAAGTGAACAGTAGCGGTGCTCAGACCTTAATTGATATCTTCTCATCCACTGCATCCTCACTTTGTCCATGCAGTATCACTGGAATACGGGGTCCAGTAAGACCTGTGTCATGCTGATCAGGACCCCTGGTACACTTCAGCGAGTCAGGGGCTGGCTCGGTGTCTTCAACCGACAAGAACAGCTGATTGTCGTGCTCCATCAAGCTGACCAGGTGCACGACAGGATCCCAGGATGCTGCCGCTGGTGCGGGTCCCGACTGGCTGGGACACGTCGCTGCTGCAGACCCCAACAGGCTGGAGGACGTCGCATACACTGATGAGCAAAGAAGAAAAACCGTTACATGTGATAATAGCAGCACTTGACTCATCTTCCTCCACAGCAGTTAACACAGACATTGAGCAAGGGGTACTTACTCTTCCATGGCTTCTTGCTATTCTGCTGCTGCTGCAGCTGGGCAGTGCAAGACGATCTCTGTTGGCGCTTCATGTTGACTGACTGACTGCAACTGAGGCTCCAGAGCTTTTGAGCCCGTCTTATATCTGCAGTGTGATTGGATGCTATGCTCATATTGGCGGCTGGCAATTTCAAAAGCCTCTGGTGGTGTAATTGTGTTGAGAATGGGCGGAGGTTGCGCTTGGGCTTTCCATCCAGAAGGACCAGGGTTTGAGTCCCAGAAAGAACACCACCATTTTAAATTTACTGTTGGAGGGGTAGGTGCGGGATGTCAGCACAAGACTGAGGCAAATAAATTCCCGCAAAAACTCAAAATTCATGCCAACACTCGTAACAGGGTAGCCAGGAGAGGAGGAGGGGGAAGGAGGGGGAGGGGACTGGGACCCACGTGCAGTCTGTGAAAACTCATGACGTCATCTGGGGATGGGGGTTGGGGGCACAGGGGATAATCAATTGTTTAATTTAATTAATTCACATATCAATTTGATATCAAATGTGGACTCGCACTGCCCTTACCCTACTACTTACCTCTACTTTAGTTTCTTCATCGTGTAGATTATTAAGAAGATTAAATTGTTTTTAATCCTCTACACATCCATACTGGTTGAAGTGACGTATTCTCTAGTGGCATTCTAAATTGCACTTTTTTATGCCTATGTTTTACCACATACCAAACATTGTGCTCCCCCTTCGCTTTCAGTGTACAAGTAATCCAACTCCCAACTATAGTTCAACTGCAAAGTAGAACGCCCCTTTACCGCATTGCTTTGACTAGCGATTTCAGCTACACAACACACTGTACCATAACATAATATACTCAGCCAGACACATTGCTGTGGCTATGCTTGGGCCTTGACTGCGCATATTGCCTTCTAGTCTTTACAGCACAAATCATTAGACAGACGTCAGCTGCTCTTGACTCCAAGGCTCTGCCCGAGCTCATGTAGGCGGCAATGTGAGCGCGGCTCCCTCTTTACCCGACTATGTGCTAGCCCATCTGGGCTCATTTCCCGTCTGACAATGTCAGCTACCATAATCAGGCCTTTTATTCCACTTTGATTCCTGTTCCATTAGTCTTTTTTCTTCTCTCGCCTCGTCATTCCCGACGTTTCTCACTTAGCAACCCTCAGTTTTCACTTTAATAGTTCGTGTCTCACTGCTGTAAGTCAAAGCTGGCAACATGCACTGTCTCGGACACATCTGTACCTGTACTCTGCAAGTCACAACTGTGTGTCGTGTGGGAGGGTACTTCTGAGACGACTACCGTCTCTCCCCTCTCCAGTTCCTTTCGCTAACGGTGTATGGGGAGAGCAACTGTCAGTATGCCCCTGTGGTAATCCGTAATTTCTCTCATTTTCTTGCCGTAATTGTTTCGCGAGATATATGTGCGTGACTCTTCTTGGAACGTACGAGGGCTATTCAGAAAGTAGGGGACGTTTCCGTCTGACGCCGCTAGGCGCGCGCCAATCGCGTATATTTCGGTATGTGCGTGCTCGGCAGCTCAGTTGGCATCCATCGGTGACAGCGGGAACGTCTCTGGGCGTCTGGTTTTCTCGATATTCGAATTTGAAATGTGTGCTGCATTCGAAAATCCCGCCAATTGTGACGTACGGTCTATAATACGGTTTTGTTGGCAAAAAACCTAAAACCTACAGAAATTTATCGTGAACTGTCGAAGTGTATAGAAACAACGTAATGAGTGAATGATCTTTCCGAAAATGGTGCATTCGGTTAAAAAATGGCCGAACCAACATTCATGATGAAGGGAAGAGTGGACGCCAGAGCATTGTGACTGTCGATTTTGTCGCTAAAGTTGATGAAACGTTTCGTGAAAACCGTCGCTTCACAATAACGGAGCTTTCGCTTTCTTTTCCACAAGTTTCACGGACTTTGTTGTTTGAAATCGTCACTCAAAAGCTAGGCTACCACAAATTTTGTGCACAATGGGTACCCAAAATGCTTACAGAGCACCAGAAAGGACAGTGGATGGGGGCAATGTTGACATTTCTGGAAGCCTACCACAAACATGGTGATTCATTACTGGATCCAGTCGTAACTGGTGACGAGACTTGGGTGAAACACGTCAATTGCGAGACAAAATTACAGTCCATGGAGTGGGGGCGCACGAGGTACCCCCAAAACCCAAGAAAATGTTTTCAAATCTTATAAGCAAGGAAGTTGATGGCGACAGTGTTTTGGGATAGGCAAGGTGTGCTTCTTATTGATTTTCTCGAACGTAGAGCAACCATAAATTCTGCCCCGTACTGTCAAACTTTGTTCAGCCTTAGAAGAGCAGTTCAAAACAAACCCCGAAGAAAGCTGACGTCGAAAATTTTGTTTTGCACGACAATGTCCGACCTCACACGACAAACTGCACTAAAGAACGCCTTAATTCATTCAAATGGGAAAATTTCCCTCAGTCGCCCTACAGCCCCAGTCTTGCACCAAGCGACTTCCACTTGTTTCCCAAGATGAAGAACTGGCCTACAACACAGCGCTTTGATGACGTCGCGGAACTCCAGGCGGGCATGACTCACTGGCTGAAGCCTCAGGCGGCAGAATTTTACGACGAAGGTCTTTCAAAGGTATGGCAAGTGCCTCAATGTGTTTGGTGGCTATGTGGAAAAGTAGAATGTCAGTCGCTTCCCTACTTTCTGAATAGTCCTCGTGCATTCTCGTAATTTCAAGTGTAAACTTCTCCTTAATGTACAGTACCTCTCTTTATTGTCTGCCACTATAGCATGATGAGCTTCTCTGTAATTCTCTCGTGCTTTCTAAACGAACAGTCCTCTACCTCCTCTATTTATCCTACCTCGTAAGTCACTTCCTTTGTGGACGAGTTGCATTGTTTTAGAATTTTTCCAAAGGTTCTCAGCCTGGCACCTGCCTTTACTGCAACTAATTTTATTCATCCATTCCACTTCTCATCACTCTAGTATTTTTCAGTTTTTTTATTAGCAGTGATTTATCATCACTGCTTCAATCTAACAGTAATGGGTCTGTCCACTTACGTACATGTGAAACATTACATTTATGTATGGTCAGAATCACCCACCAGTCCCTTCACAGATTGTTGATCCTTTGCAGGTGTTCCTTTCGCTAGTGTCATTTGGCGCTGCAGCCTTTCTTTCTACAACAGCATTCTTTGCGAACAATCTCACAGAAATTTGACTTTTACGAGAGTTATTCAGAAACTAAGGTCCGATGGGCCGCGAAATGGAAACGACAGTGAAAATCCGATTAAGCTTTGCACAGATGTACTGGTCAGTGTCTCTAGTATGCCTGTTCATGTTCGTCGCTCTTTTCAGTTCTGAGCAAACAATGAGCACATAGTGTCTAGAACAATTGTGTCTCCCGCCAAGCATGGGTGCTCACTGCGATTTCATGCAACCCCACATAACGCAACTGTCATACATTTCCTTTTTTATGACAGTTCTCGGCCACACACTGCAGGGTCAGTGACGACTCCCCTGCAGCATTTTCCGTGGGAATGTTTGATCACCCACCACACAGCGCGGACTTGGTTCCTCCTGATTTTCATTTCTGCTCGTATGAATCGCTGGCTATGCAGACAACATTTTGGTACAGATAACTAACGAGGGTATTGGAAAGTTGGTACAACGCTACGATAAATGTCTGGAGCGTCGATTTTATAGAGAACTGGCTGGAAACTGAAGCAAACTGCAGCAAACGAAACATTTTTGATTTTCACTTTGGTTTCCATTTCGCGACCGATCGGACCTTATTTTCCGAACAGTCCTCGTACATCTATCGATTTTCTCCCGTTAAAATCAACGTATGGAGTTCTATCTACTAGAAAGCTCTGAATCACTCACAAACCGAGCGAGGTGGTGCAGTGGTTAGCACACTGGACTCACATTCGGGAAGACGACGGTGCAAACCCGTGTCTGGCCATCCAAATTTAGGTTTTCCGTGATTTCCCTAAATCGCTCCAGGCAAATAGCGGGATAGTTTCCTGGCACGGCCGATTTCCTTCCACATGATTCACACAATTTCAGCTTGTGCTCCGTCTCTAATAAACTCGATGTCGATGGGACCTTAAACCCAATCTTGTTTCTTCCTGAATCAGTCACAATTCAGATGGAGTACTCGGTATCGTATTTTATTCACCAAGCGCCCAGTGGACTTGTATCGAAAGCGTTCCGGAAGTCAAGGACCATGATATCATCCCAGACACAGTCGTGTGTGAACTGTGAAATAACATGTCGACAAACAGAACGAGCTGAGTCTTAGATCTCCGTTTGTGGTAGCAACGTCAGGGGGATGTGCCTTCCTGCTGGACCGGTTCCATACATGCACATCTAGCTACATCTGTGGAACAGTCCAAGCCTCCCATGTCTTCGTGGGAATAGATACTTTAATATTCAAAAGGATCTGATTCCCGTGGGCTACCAGAGGCTTGCATAAATCCGTGGATATACGCAGTCAGGTGGATGCAATATTTCTTGACATCCGAAAAACATTTGATGCAGAACCAAGACTAATGTTTGCTGATGAAAATATGAAGATGTGGAGCACCAAACGAAATTTCTGACTGGCTTGAGCATTTACTTATGAGAAGGATGCTTCACGTTCATTTGAATGGAGAGTCATGGGTAGGTGTAGAAGTAGCTTCAGGTGTGTCCCAGGAATGTGTGTTGGGAACGTTGCTGTTCATCTTGTGCATCAATGAGCTGGCAGCCAAATTATTACTAATCTAATAAATTTTTGCGTATGATGCAGTTATAAAAAATGTTGCAGAATATTCAGAGCGGTATAAAACTGGCAATGTGTTTCAAATATTCAGAAATGTGAAGCTCTACACTTTGCAAAACGTAAAGCCGTAGTACCCTATCACTACAATATCAGTGTGTCACAACCGGAACCATTCAACCAGAGTGGAACAATTCACCGGGATATGAAACGGAAAACGGAATATTTACATACGCTCAGATCTATGTGACAGTCCCTTCGGTCATTGGTAGTATATTGGTAGAATTACTTATATGTCGTATGATGAGAGGAGAAATTACTGGATAACTATGTATAAAAAACTTACGTATTTCTACACAGGTAGACACACTCTCAAGTTCATAATGACTTCAAAGCTGTAAGTCCAGGTTTGAAATCCAGTCAGAAGTTTCTGCAAACAAACTGTGGACTTTCATTGCCCCTTTGAAAGCTATGAGGCAACTGTCAAATGTTATATGATGTACAGTTTGCTACTCTTCGTTCCAGTTATAGTGAGAGGAGTGCTTCCATCCCCACTGCTGCAGCAGTACACCGCATCTCTCCCAGTCAGCTATGATCCGATTCAGTAGGCACCAGTGTCGATGGGACAGGTGAAAACCTGCTGCTCACTCTCAGGGAGTTGCAGTTAGTTGGTGATGTGTCAAGAAGGTTTATGCATGCTATCCATTGTTTCAGGCATCTTGAATGTTGAAATTATGGTTCTGCAGACTGATTGTTAAGCGCCACAGTGGCTTTCTAGACCTCAGTCACTGCTTCTGATAATGAAAACTCTGAATGAACTGATACCTCTGGGTTGTTTTTGATTCCTTTCCACACGTTCAGCAACGATTGTAATCTCTTAGATGGTGGTGGAATATTGTTAAGAACCAGTAACCAGTGTGTGTTTGTGGGACAGATACACCCTGTGATGAGGCTCACTGTTCGACTGAGCTGTTTGACAATTATTTTAGTATGAACACTGTGTAGCCCGATGGAACAAGTAGTATTCTGCGACTGAGCATGAAAGGGCAAATGCTGATGATCTGACTGTTACAATGGCACTCCAGGCGGTACCTGTCAACTTCTGGACTACATGGTTCTGAGTTTTGATTTTAGCTGCCACATTCTGGAGATGGCTTTCTTAAGTCTGTGAGCTGACTTAGGTCACACCTAGTATTTTAGGGTGTTGCAATATTTTAGAGTCTGATCTGTAAATGTGATGTTTAGTTTGTAGTTTGCTTTTTCATTCGGTAGGTGGGAAGCTGATACAATGATATTTTGAGAATTCAGTCGGAGAATATTGTGTCCGAAGTATTTATCCAACATATTCAGGTCTGATGTTAGTGTTACGTCATCTTCCCTAAAGCTAAGCTGAGTGATCAAAGCATATATACATTTTCTTGACTTTGTTTCTGGAAGGTCGCATGTCCACACGCTAAGAAGGAGTGGGGCCAAAACAAAATCTTGTGTGATACTATAATTCATTTTGTAAACTCCACTTTTAGGGTTCTATGAGAACACCTGGATGTGTGTGTTGTTCAGAATGCTCAGTTTCCAATACAGAATAATAATGATGAATCTGAAGAGGAGTCTGTCATGCCAGACAGTATCATAGGCTGCAATTATGGCTAAGGAGACATCCCATGTTTATCTTCAACTTCTCTGAGCCATTTTCAATATGAATTTCTTCTAAGTAGGGAGAATGCAATGTTTCTACGAAGGAGATTACTTACAAAACATTTGTGTGACCGACCCCCAGAATACTGCTCAAATTTGTGGGTCCCACACCAAATAGGAATAAGTGAGGACCTGAACATAACAGAGAAGAGCAGTTTGAAAGGTTACAGGTATGTCTGAACTGTGGGAGATGTCATAGAAATTCTGTAAAATTTAAGCTGGCAGATGCTTGAATATAGAGGGCGGGCGAAACGCTTGCATGGAGGTCTGGCAACAGTGCGAGAAAGCACCACAGCTGGTGAGATGGGTGCGCGCAAAAGCAATGATTAACGGATAGAGTGTGACGCCGAGTCTGAGCGTCAGTCAGCCTCAGCGGATCAGTGAGCAGTTACCAATGGATTAATGGAAATGAAATGAGCGTTTGGCGTCATTGGCCGGGAGGCCCCTTACGGGGCAGGTCCGGCCGCCTTGGTGCAGGTCTTATTACATTCGACGCCACATTGGGCGACCTGAGCACCGGATGGGGATGAAATGATGATGAAGACAACACAACACCCAGTCCCTGAGCGGAGAAAATCCCCGACCCAGCCGAGAATCGAACCCGGGCCCGTAGGACGGCAATCTGTCACGCTGACCACTTAGTGCTTGGGGCGGACAATGAATTAATGGAGGCGGGAAAATAATTAGAGTTTACCTCGAGGTTTGGGGATTGCAACCGGCTGGCGTCGACTTCACCCGACCGTAAGCCCGAAACCTCTTGGAATAATCATTAAGCTGGGAGACTTCTAGATAGCCGGCCGCAGTGGCGAGCGATTCTAGGCGCTTCAGTCTGGAACCGCGCGACCGCTACGGTCGCAGGTTCGAATCCTGCCTCGGGCATGGATGTGTGTGATGTCCTTAGGTTAGTTTGGTTTAAGTAGTTCTAAGTTCTAGGGGACTGATGTCCTCAGATGTTAGGTCCCATAGAGCTCAGAGCCATTTGAATCATTTTTGACTTCTAGATACATAAATACATTTATGTAAAAGGAATAGTCACTTACTTTAAAGTAGAGGCTCATATACACATCCATTAAAGTAACTTACATTCCAAAGGTAGGCGTGAGGGACGCGAAGGAAGATAAAACCTGAACCTACCTACTAAAGTCTCCCAGACAACCTTGACATACGACTTTAGTTTTTCTAACGAGCAACATAATTAGCAATTTAGATGATAAACAATGGTAAAACTATACCAAGAGTCAGAATTGTGTTTGTGTTTGTGTGTGTGTGTGTGTGTGTGTGTGTGTGTGTGTGTGTGTGTGTTTGTGTGCATTGTACAACACTCGCATACTGATCGAGTCCGCCAGTAACAAATCTAGTAACTCGCTTCCGAATTGCTTCGAAGTCCTCCTTCAAACGGATCCGGTGAACATCCCAAACGCTCCACCAGTAATCGACAGTGGGCCGCACCAGTGTTCTGTACGCTGTCTTCTTTATAAGTGCGCTACACTTTCCCAGAACGCTCCCAATAAACAGTAGTCGGACATTCGACTTGCCTACAAAACTGAATTTATTTGATTGTTTCATTTCGTGTCGCTTCACAAATTTACTCCTACAGATATAATGAATGCGATTGTGTCAAGCAGCATATCAGTAATACCGTATTCGAACGTTGCAGGACTGCTCCTCCTACGCGCCCGCATTAGTTTACCACTTATGGCCGCATGCAAAGTACAACCTATGTAATATTTGACGAATACTTCAGTCACGTCGAAACTTTGCTGCAGATCGTTCACTTTTTATTTTCCACTAGTATGTAGTTTAGGTCTGTCCTTTGAGCGGTCTAAGAGTACTCACTCTCGTGTTAGTGTGGTCGTCTTAACGTTGTGATCATTCGTGTAAAGCGAAGTCTTTGGTACACTTAGTGCTTCAGTTAAAAGTTGACGCTTAGCCAGCAGGATACCCTGTTTATTTTCTCTTTCCCTTTGTATACGATACGTAATACAAAATAAGATATTAAAGAGGCAACCGATAACAATTGGATCACAGGAGTTTTGGCAACAAATTCAAATGAATCCCGACAGTATTGGTAATAATCTCTCCATTTCTCACCGTTTACGCTTGCCACACGAAACTCACCTCGTAGGATCGACTACTCCACTCATAAAATAATGTACCGGCTCCCGTTGTACTTGATAAGATTAGATTAGATACATTGCTCGTTTAACACAACCAAATAGTGAGGAGATACTAGCAGCTGTGGAATCCATACATATTATAATAATGTGTGTATTCATGTATGAATGTAAGTGTACGTATGTACGCTGTGTCCTCAAAGGTATCCGAACACCTGACTGGAAATAACTTGCAAGTTCGTGGCGCCCTCCATCGGTAATGCTGGATTTTAATATGGTGTTGGCCCACCCTTCGCTTCCACTCTCGCAGGCATACGTTCAATCAGGTATTGAAAAGTTTCTTGGGGAATGGCAGGCCATTCTTCACGGAATGCTGCACTGAGGAGAGGTATCGATGTCGGTCGGTGGGGCCTGGCACGAAGTCGGCGTTCAAAAACATCCCAAAGCTGTAATGTAGGATTCAGGTTAGGACTCTGTGCAGGCCAGTCCGTTACAGGGATGTTATTGTCGAGTAAACACTCCGCCACAGGCCGTGCATTATGAACAGATGCTCGATAGTGTTGAAAGATGCAATCGCCATCCCCGAATTGCTGCTCTCCAACAGTGGGAAGCAAGAAGGTGCTTGAAACATCAATATAGGCCTGTGCTGTGATAGTGCCACGCAAAACAACAAGGGGTGCAAGCACCCTCCATGAAAAACGCGACCACACTATAACACCACCGCCTCCCAATTTTACTGTTGGCTCTACACACGCTGGCAGATGACGTTCACCGGGCATTCGCCATACCCATACACTGCCATCGGATCGCACATTGTGTACCGTGATTTGTCACACCATACAACATTTTTCCACCGTTCAATCGTCGAATGTTTACGCTACATACACCGAGCGAGGCATCGTTTGGCATTTACTGGTGTGATGTGTGACTCATGAGCAGCCGCTCGACCATGAAATCCAAATTTTCTCACCTCCCGCCTAACTGTCATAGTACTTGCGGTGGATCCTGATGCAGTTTGGAATTCATGTGTGGTGGTCTGGATAGATGTCTGCCTATTACACATTACGACCCTCTTCAAATGTTGACGGTCTCTTGTCAGTCAACAGACGAGGTCGGCCTGTACGCTTTTGTGCTGTACGTGTCCCGTCACGTTTCCACTTCATTATAACACCCTATGGATGTTCAGGAGTGTGGAAATCTCGCGTACAGACGTATGATACAAGTGGCATCCAATCACCTGACCACTTTCGAAGTCTGTGAGTTCTGCAGAGCGCCTCATTCTGCTTTCTCTCGACGTCTAATGATAATGACTACTGCGGACGCTGATAAGGAGTACATGGCAGTAGGTGGAAGCACAAGGCACATTATACGAAAAGTGTATGTTTTTAGGGGGTGTCCGGATACATTTGATCACATAGTGTATGTATGTTCCTCATGTTATCATAAACCGGCGGACGGTTGTCAGCCAGACTCGATGCACCTATCCCTTACTGTCAAGTAAACATCACTGTAGGGGTAAGAACCACCTACCTATCACAGTTCAGTTCAGGCCATATCACGTCACACGCAATGAGATGCTGCGTCATTTAAATTTATTACTTCCGTCTTACTAACTCTCTTCGCAATAAATTTTTCAGACAGTATCCACATATTCGGCTAAATGCACCTACCAAATTATATCATGGTAGCATACATAGTTCAGCAGAGATGGCGCGCGGCGTAGCCTCGTGATCTGAGGCGCATTGTCACGGTCCGCAAGGCTCCCCCCCCCCCCCCCCCCCCCCCGTCGCAGGTTCGACTCCTCCCTGGGAGGGTGTGTGTGTTGTCCTCAGCGTAAGTTAGTTAGGTTAAGCAGTGTGACCTCAGCGGTTTGGTCCCATGGGATCTTACCACCAATTTCCGATTTCAGGAGATATGACGTCATAAACACTAAGATGAGTAAAAAACTGCGGCATTGAGCATAAAGTTTCGATTTATTTTTCCTTGGCTACTAACTCTATTCGCAGCATATTTCGCTGGCAGTATCCACATATGTCGCTGAATTTATCTACACAAATACATCATTATACGACACGTAGTTCAAGAGATATGACGTCATAAACACTGAGACATGTGAAAAATTCCGCATCATGCATGAAGTTTCAATGCATTTTTTATTCTGTACTAATAAGACACTGCTGCAGTCGAGTCTGAGCTGTGGCGAAATTGAGTTAGAAGTCTGTTCTGTCTGGGGCCACTGGCTCAAGTGTAGTATCGACTATATCTCTTGCAGCTCCATTGACGATATCTATGAGGAAGAGTTGGTCTCTGTGGGTTGTGTCCTTAGAAGGCCTTTGGTTGCCAATATATGTATGGGGTTCACTGGTCCGAGAGCGAGGCAAGAAGTTTGGGGATTGGTGGTAACTTCGCGACAAGGGGTGATCACGAGGTCCGAGCGGCCGAACCCACGAGCTGCGCAAGGAGGGCCTGCGCAGAGCGAAGATACCCGAGTACTTCGCCGGGATCAGTGTCGACTACAAGCAGCAGGCCGACATCCCTCCGGTTGGTTGCCAACATTCGTGTCGGACGACCGCTCGTGGCCTGGCTGCCCTCTTCTACCTGGCTTTCATCGGCTCCACTCAGTAGCCGCTGCGACGCACCGTGGATCCATGGAACTGCTTGCTGATAAAGGGGAGTAACATTCCGTAATCCTCGTGGTGATTTGTTTCATTGTCTACCTGCCCTTCTTATTATTCTCTGGTTTGTACCGGACCCTCAGAGTTTTACTCGGTCGGCTCTTCGCTCGTAAATACAGGCAGTAGTAGTACTAAGACACTAGTCGTTTGAAAATTTGTCCCGCTATTATATTGCCTTTCCTTTCTGGATGTACCCGATCATTAATGTTGTAATTAATCAGCTCTTGGTCGTAAATACAGCCAGAACAATTGTACTAAGGCACAGGTTGCCACTAAACAAAAGATATAGCATAATGTGCTTAGATATAGCTGTTAATCGGTTCAATTCTTTGATTGTAATTGCATTTCTCAGTCATTAGTTATAATCTGAGCAACTTGTACTAAGCTGTTCCGTTTCTGTGTTGCAAACATCAAATCAGAGAAATTCTGGCGTGTAGCAATTTTTAAATTGTCACGTTAGATGAATAATATTTGCATTAGTAAACCAATTTCTGTAAGTTCAGTGTTTGTAAGTACAGTGTACAGTACCTTTACTTCGGCCCGCCAGTAGCTATTTCACTTTCTGAACACTTGCTTGGACATTCTCTGTATCCATAGACCGCTGGAGAGGGCGCTTTGCACATTTTTGACGAGATGGAACTGATGCTAGCCGTAGCAACATTATGAGCAGAGTACAGGTTACACAGGAGTTTACTAAAGCAGAGGAAACGAAAGGAATAACAAAGAATGTTGTCTGTTTCGAGTGTGCTTCAGTTCCATTTCTGAGCACTCACGTTATCAAGCCCACAACTGCGCACGTTTGAACGCCTCGTAGTGGTCGTCACACTTTATCGACGCCTTAGATTAACGCTACTTCCCCACTTCAACTAAATGCCTGATTTCGTATTTTATGACTGTGAGACCGATAATACGAGTACAAAGATCACTCTAGAAGTTTTGAGACTTCCTGAGTTATTACTGATTGTTTTATTTCCATAACAGGCGGGTGACAGGGCTACACATTGTATTAGCCCGCTTCAGTTTAAACTTTCTCGGCCTTCTGGCTCAGCTCTTCATTTGTTTCGGTAAGCGCCTCGCAGCAATGAAGATGAAAGGAGAGCCTTTCCGCGCGATGAATTTTTATTATTTTTGAGCGGGTCTGAATGTAAATTAGTGTTTCAAGCATTTGCAGCAGGATTTTCGCCTTTCTACTCCTTGCAAAACAACAGTTTTCCGCTGGTTTCATGAGTTCCGACCCGAGAGGAACTCTATTTTTCTGTACAACCGGTAACAGTATAATCGCACTTACCGTTTAGTAAGCAGTTAGTAATTGTAGTGATGTAATCTAACAGTCAGATTATAAGGACGAGAAATGAATGACGTAAATCGGTGAAGCCTGTGTTGTAGGCCTATCTTTAATATGACGATACATGACCATGGAAAGATGATTAATCAGTTTTGTGCGTCAGAACCAAATTTGCAACAAAATGACGCTTATAAACCGGCAGCGGGATTCGTTCTCAAGTAATAAAATGGCGATAGTTTCGTTTTCTGGCCAACGGCCTTGCCGCAGTGGTACCACCAATTCCCATCAGATCACCGAATTTAAGCGTTGTCGGGCTTGGCTAATACTTGGGTGGGTGACCGTCCAGTCCGCCAAGCGCTGTTGGCAAGCGGGGTGCACTCAGCCCTTGTGGGGCCAGTTGAGGAGCTACTTGATTGAGAAGCAGCGGCTCTGGTCACAAAAACTGACAACGGCCGGGAGAGCGGTGTACCGACCACATGCCCCTCCATATCAGTATCAAGAGACGCCTGTGGGCTCGGGATGACGCTGCAGTCGGTCGATACCGTTGGGCCTTCGAGGCTTGTTCGGACGGAGTTGAGTTTTCGTTATGTTTTCTGGAACATGCTGTGAGCAATTAATACTATTACAATGGCGGCCGATCCATTGTATCGTCGCATTAAAACGATCACCAACGAATATTTGCCGAAAAACATGAAAAATTATTAGAGGGAAACAAGATGACATAGTAATAGTAAGTGGGACGGAAGAAGACGTAAAGACACAACTCGAAAACTTAAGTAAGGTAGCCAGAAAGGTGGGACTGAGGATCGCCTATAACAAGACAAAGACATTAAACACCACTGCAGACTGGGAAACATCGGAAGGCACTGTGCAAACGGTGGACAAATTTAAATACCCGGGAGAATTTATAACAGGAAGGAACAGGAGCAAGGAGGGAATAACAGAGAGGATAAAGAAGATGAGGTCATCCTTCTGCATGACGAGAGAGATATACAATAAAAATAATATATCCACAGAGGCAAAGATAAGCCACTACAAGGCAACAGTGAGGAATGCAGTATTATATGCTGCTGAGATGATGACACTAGGAAGAAATGGGGCAGAACAACTAGAGAAAGAAGAGAGAAAATACTGAGAAAAATACTAGGTCCCAAAAGAGGCGGAGAGAGGTGGATGTGAAGACCTAGGGAAGAATTGTACCGGAACATGAGAACAATATCCGGGGAAATCAGACTCAAAAGGGCATGGTTTGCTGGGCATGTAGTTAAGATGAGAATGGACAGAATGACGAAGAGAGTGTGGGAAACAACAGGGAGGACAAGGGGAAAGGCAGGAACCAAGTGGGTTGTTGAACTTCGGAAGGACTGGTTAGAATTGGGGATCAAGGTCGAAGGAAAGGAAAATTGGAGGAACAAATATACACCGACAAATGTGCCGGAGATCAATGACAGAAAAGAATACAGCAAAAGATTAGAATGTCACCAGTGGAGCCGCCAGGAGAAACGGAAACTGAATATCTCGGGAGAAGAGCGAGAGAGAAGAAGAGAAAGAATGAAGAGGTTCTGGCAGAAGAAGAGGAAAATGCAGTCCACGAAGGGGCTACCCGTGGTCCTACAGAGGCCGTAACGCAAGAAGAAGAAGAAGAAGAAGAAGAAGAAGGAAGACAAGGAGTAAATTAAATAATACAACTAAATAAAGTAAATAATAATTTTATTCCAATTCAGCTTATCTAAATTAACATCGTAAGACACAGCCTTTTATTACATCCTCTCACTGGGACGGCTACGACAAGAGAGAGAGTAGAAGATAGTAATGAGACACTAGCACTTTTCACAAAACAAAACACTTCGTAAATAACTCACAGAACATCTCTGAGATCGGGAGGCTGTGTTACCAACTGTGGGATTACACAGCCCGCTTGAATGGTGTTGGCACAATTCTCGACAATGAAACTGACAAGGCCATTAAGCAAATCACTACGTAACGTCTATTCATTCCTCCTTTCCATTGAACACTCAGTATATTTTATCAATACACAAACCAACAGATATAAGGATTTCATGTACATAGGTAGAAATTGTTCGCATAGATGGGAAAATGTTTTCTTTATTTTGCATAATTTTATCACTGATCGATGAAAATGTAGGCCACATGCTCGAGGATGTCTGGTGACCGGAGCCGACAAAGGTTGGCGAGCTGTTCCACTTAGAGGAATGGGATGCAGGAGTTTAGTTTCTTGTCCGTACTGTTCCTGTACGTCACACGATCAGGACGTCACTTAGGTAGTCGTCAAATCTTCCACAGAGGCTAGGATCGTGAGACAACTTGTATGACAGAATCAACGATGCTTTTGCACAAATAAAGACGTTTGTGCTGAAATAAAGATTTTAAAATACGAATGGTACACTATTTCCATTTCTAAAACAGCACGTAGATACGTATACACACATTTATATATACATTTTGATTAATCCTAGGACATCCGCTCAGTTTTATTCACACAGTACAAGAGGTGCCCGGATAATATAACATGTTACGAAAATTTACTTTGGACGAAGTTCATGTCTATATTAAGTTTGCACTTGTTGCTCATTTTATGAATTTCATTTGAATTTTCATAACTTCGCTGCGTATCCAATAGTCTGTCTCGACAACCAAGTCTGTATTGCATAGTGAGGATTGTCGTATAAAAAGTCAATATGTCATTTATTTCTCAGTCTTCTCCTTGTCCTGTACAAAAATATTTACATTCGACTTTCAATATTAATGAACAAACGTTCAGGTGAGGTTAAGCAAATGGCTCTAAGGACTATGGGTCTTACCATGTGAGGTCATCAGTCCCCTACACTTAGAACTATTTAAACCTAACTAACCTAAGGACATCACAGACACCCATGTCCCGAGGCAGGATTTGAGCCTGCGACCGTAGCAGCCGTGTAGTTCCGGACTGAAGCGCCTAGAACCGCTCGGCCACAACTCCGGCGAGGTTAAGCCGATTTTGCTTTAAAGTTTTCTACTAAGCGGGTTCGTCACTATTAACGGTTTGGGCAGCAGGCACTCCCTATACTACGAAGTAGAAAATATGCACACAGCAGAACAAGACACATACGTGCGAAAATATAGGTAAAGTACACCGTAAATAGAGAACAGGTCAAACTAACGAGCATTGCGCCTCAGCATATGTATAGTTTCAAAGTGAAATTTCCATCCATTCCTCATTATTAGCTTCAATGAATCAGTGTCTAATCTAAGCTCAAGGATTTCATTTTTTGAAAGCAGTTGGTAGAATATACTTCATCTACTTTTTAAGATACATATTCCATCAGAAATATTTACATTTAACTGTTGGTGCTCTTCTCTGTTCGTATTAGTTTCAATCAGTACAAGATCATGCTTAAGGGACCATTCTTCTGTATAACAGAACTTAAAGCCTTATATATACACCTACTTGTACTAACTGTCGACTAATGGATCAATAGTAACTAAGTAAAAAAATTAGGATTACTTATTACAGTTTGCCTACAGAGAACGTTAGTCCTTTCATAAATACACATTCTAGCTTGAGACTCCAATGCTTTTTCTCTCTATTCTTTGTTAATTTCAACATTTAAGCACACTGTACCTACAATAAGAAGAATGGTAAAATAATTTCTTTACAAATATAGCGTTTCATGTAATGATTCATAGCACCTCTGGACCCATAGTAATTTGTTCAGTAAGTAAAAGCAGTATTTGATGCATTCAACAGTACTTATTACAGCAGTATTACTTTAAGTAGTGATCTATTCCTTTGTACTTTTCTTGCACGTATTTGATTAATCTAAAATTCATAGCATAAAAGCATAGGTTTCGTTCTTTGTTTACTTCAGTTTTCTCACATGACATTTGTAAAAGATGTTAGTGCACCTAATGCTTTCTCAAATCAGAGAACAAAATCATTACTGTTACACATGCAAATGTCTTTTCAGATCCTGGTGACGATAATGGTCTTTAATTTTAGTAGGTTTAGGAAAGGCCAGAAGATAATTACTTGGATGTGGCATGTTGACTATTCGATAGGGTCCTGTATAGAGTAATTGCCTTTGATATCTCCTTTATGTAAAACAGACGATTTCAGATTAGATTTAAGTAGCTCTGTTTCTCCAGTTAAATATTTCTGAACATTTTTTGATTCTTGCATTATCAGTGGGTGCAACAGATAGGTTCCTTACCTTTTCTTCTAGAGCGGTTTCTTCTTTAGGCAGGCGTGGCAATTGGTTTATCCATTAGTTGGTCTCTTTACGAGGATAAAGTAATCCTGCAGGTGTGCATAGCGTTGTGTAAATGGGTAAATTATTTACAACATTTCCAACTGCTCAATAAATGCTATTCATCGTGTATGTTGTGAACTAGCATAAGTTCTTATAAATCGATCGAATTTTCTGAAAATGCGTTTAACCGTGTTACTTTGAGGATGGTACCGGGATTTCAAAATGTACTTAACACTACTGTCTTGTAGAAAATCTTTCGATTTCTTGCACGTAAAATTCGAAGCATTGTCCGTGAGTAGACTTGGCCACTGTTTCTATGTTTCGATACAGTGTATCGATACGTGGAACTGTTTCAGTGTTTCGGAACGGCTGTGGTTCACTGTTTCGAAACAGTGGTGTTTCATTCCGCCCCTGTCTCGGATATCCGGACCAGATTCGATCTCGAGCCAGACACAGAAACTGTATCGTTGTTTCAAAATAAAGCTGTTTCAGTCCACCTGTGCTTGGAACGGACTGATTGTATCGAAACAGTGATATTTCATTCCGCCCTGTGTCGGACGAGATTCGGGCTCGGCACAGGTACTGAAACACAACATACCACTTCGTGAAACACTTTCAAGAGTGTCGAAATCGTTTTGACAAGCAATAGCATGAAACTTAAGATATCCGAAAATAAAGCTTCGTTTCTAGGTGACTGTCCTATTCCGAAATGGCGTAACATTTGCTTTATAAACATTAACCAAACAATAAAACAACGCATACATTCAAAATAATAAATATGTGAAAATCATTCAGTTAAATTACACTTTTTTTTATAACATACATTTCTCTGTTCAAGTATAGTAATCATATTAAGAAACGCAAGTAAGCCTAGAACATTTTGAATAAAAAAAGGCGTAGAGTGACAGTTATTATACATACACATAAATTTAATGTAGGTATAATTGCAAGCAATCTGTTTGACATATCACTGATAGTGTAATGGTGAACGGGAATGGCTGGAAAGCATGGTGAATTTACAGTTACGGTTCGAAACACCTTGAAAGACAAAAATTTTCTGTTATATTTTGTTATTTATTCGAATTATTTGGCATTATTTGTGAGTCTATAGTCACTGTGCCTATTATCCACAATGATTCGCTTTGTGTGCATGGGAATTAGCAGGATGGGTATATTCCCATACTAGCGGAATGTGGGAATCCCAGTACCATATCCGTTGTTTCTGCAGTTCGCTCCCACCTCCAGTTCCGTTCGTGGTGGTTCTTCTGTCTTCAGCTATGGCTGTCCTCAGCCAATTGAAAAGTATGAAAGTCACACGACACGAAAGCAGCGCATTTGCTGCATGAAATACGAAACTGCTAAGACGCCTAAGTGATAGTTTCATACTTTCTGCGATATGATTAGCAATCTCGCACCTCATTTGTGTTTATATGGACATACCTATACAGTAGACATTCAAGATGATAAAATGTCTAGGTTTATTAGATTACAACACACAAACTGTTTCACTGTTTCGAAACAGCGTATCGAAACATTACATTGTACTGTTTCGAAACAGTTACGTATTTCAGTTTGCCCATCTCTATCCGTGAGGAATGTGACAGGCTTGCCAACAGTTGGTGCGTAATGTTTGTGAATCGTCCTAACAATAGCAGATGCTGATGTCGATCCTGAAGCGTACAACTTGACATATTTCGAAAAATGGTCAAACAAAGCTACTGAATACTTAACACCACCTCGTCCGGAGGGTACTGGTCCGCTGACATCAAGAGACACAGTTTGTAGTGGCTGTGTTAAGATATAGTGCTATTCTGTGTAGCGGCGCATTTTAGTAGCCTTTGCTTCTTGACACAGTAGGCAAGACAGCTGTTCAATATTCACATATTCAGAAGGTAGCAATATAAATTCAGTTTCCTTAAATATTTTGTGGCACTATAATGACCAAAAACGTAATGGGTATACCATACTAAGTTTTCTACACAAGTATCTGGAATGAAAATACGTCAGTTGTCGCCATAAACATTGTGTCTATAGAATAAAACGTTGTTTTGAGATTTGTAATGCTGTAAAATTGTCTCAGGTGGGTTTTTGTGTAAGAAGAGTCTTTATTTATGCCACTTAGGATCTGCATCTTGCAATGTAGCTATGTTGTTACACATACCGAAATGGTATTGTTTGTAATGGGTGTCTTTCATTCACAAAATTCAGTAATTAGGTATTTGTCCTGTTAAATTCGAAAGGTCAGTCTGTCGTTGCGGTGGACGAGGCAAAACGTCAGCTACATTGTTCTTACTTTTTACATGCATTGTCTCGAATCTTTATTCCTACAGAAAAGCTGTCTACCTCGCGATCCTAGGATGTAGTAGCTTACAGGTTAATAAAAAGCACCGAGCATGGTGCTCACAAAACACATTAACGTTCTTTCTGTTAACGTAATAACTGAACTTCTTAAACGCACACATTACGGCCAGAGGTCTAACTCAGTAGCCGAATATTTACATTCGCATCTGAAATGTTTCTACCAGCAAAATTAATCACGTTAACTTCAATCTTTCCATCATTTTTAGGCATTTGAGATAGACATGCACCGATTTCCGAAAAGGATGCGTCCATGGCAACGCAAAAATCTAAGTTCATGACAGGATGACATTAGATTACAGAATCTACTAAAGTCAGTGCCAAACCATGGTCTTGCTTAATAGACTCAGCAGTGCAGGACTTTTAAGTCAATTGTCCAGAAAGAAAACGATGGAAAAACGAACAAAGACCATGAAAAGATTTCAAATGTCATTTTTTGCTCTGAGCTGGAAAATTTTTCACTGCACTTATCTTATCAGGATCAGATGTTATTCCTGTAGGAGGTATAATACGACCAAAAAATTGTATTTCCTCTCGACCAAACTTTGATTTCTGCAAGTTAACTGTGACACCAGCCTGTGAAATTTACATAATGTTTGGTCTAATAATTCAAGGTGTTCTTCCCATGTATCAGTTGCAATCAAGACATAAACAACATACAGTGTTACTTTGTTAAGAAGATCTGGTCTGAGAACTGTATCTAGTGTCATAATGAATACACTAGAACTTACATTGTAAGAGGTCCGTGCAGATGTAATTTTATGCAAGACGTCCGAGCAGATGTAATACAGATGTAATTTTATGTAAGAGGTCCGAGCAGATGTAATTTCGATGTATTGCTCATGCGCTGCCTGCGATACGCAAGGTATAAGAGAATCGCTGACCAGAGAGCAGTGTTGACTCAGTACGAACTGTGTAGCTGTAGCAGTAAGTAGTTGCTAGTCTGCGCTGGTCTGGTCTGGAGTCTGCTCTGGTCTGGTATTATGTATCGTGTTGGCTGGTCGGTCGCGGTGCAGCGATGCCGGAGCCTGAGTATTATTGTATAAGGTAAAAAGCAGACTCGCGCATATCTAGTAATGTTATGTGAACTCCCATGCAAATCCTTTAAAAATGTCCTAATAATAATCTTTGTCATATAAAGTAATTTGCAACAAGCATTCATTTCAGTTTAAAGAATTTACTAATTTCTCCAATCCATGATCATTCCGATTGTTGCAAAAGAAAAATCAGTTGCTTCCTTTAATAAATGACAAATCTATCGGCCAGCATTGCACAGAGCTGTGCCGGAAAAAGTTATTGTAAGAGCAGATAGTTGGTGACTTTATTGAGGTAAGAATTTTTGCTTTTTATTCAGAATGATCTTACAGGGCCATGACGCATCACTGCTGTCGTCCAAAATTTACCAGGTTACTGAATTTATTTTTTATTACGAGGTTTAGGAATTTTTCTGTTTCGTGCTTACATTAAATGAGAAAAAATTTTGTTCTGAGGTTATACTAAAATTAGAATCATATTCATTATTATTATTTATTTAATAAAATTTTTTGTGGGGAGGTTACACTTGGCGACAACCGACCAGGATCGTATTTCTTTGTGAATCTCTGAGAAGTAGTCATATATCTGCTCTTATTTACTTAAATGTAGTTTGCATCTGGCGCAACGCATTTACTAATTTGTCACTCTTTCTTTCACATATCATCGGCAATTTATTGCTCTTTGTTGTAATTGTGTTTGTTCCATTTCTTGCTTTGTCTTTGTTTCATTTTGTGCTTAATTTTGATTTGTGAAAAATCCCGCGAAAAACTCTTTACAGTACATCGCGATGTGCAATGAGTGAAATAGCCGACTCGAATAATTTGACCGATAATACTTGCGACGCTCAGTGTCTTAATGATAGTCCTCCATTTACAGACAATCAGTGCGTACCGATCACTAGTAATGATTTTAATTCTAATGATGAGCAAACAAATTCAACTATGTCCACAGTAAATGTAACAATTGATGACGCGGCACGTTCCGATACAATGAACGCTGCTCAGTTTGACATACCCGGTTTGCAAAATTTGAATTGTGAACAAATAATTGTTTCTATCGAAGGTAAACAATATTCACAAAACACGTCAGATTTATTTGATTCCGATTTAGCGACCAACAGTGCTCATCCGATGGGCAAACCTTTTTGTGAATCACAGAATGACCAAATGGTTATACAAAACGTGACACACACAGATACATCATTACACAGCACAGAGAATACAGTAGCCAATTTTGGCATGGATCGAGTTATAGCATTAATGCTACAACTTAATGAAAATCTCAAACAGTCTAAAAAGAACAAGACAACAATTACAAACAACTTAATGAAAAACTAGACAACAATTCCAAACAGTCGAATGAAAAACAAGACAGGTCGATCGAACAAATTAATGAGAACTTTAAACAGATTGGTTGGTTGGTTTGGGGGATTAAAGGGACCAGACTGCCATGGTCATCGGTCCCATCTTTAAACAGATTAATGAACAAATTGCAGCCGTTGCCGTGCAATGTCATGATACTAAAGAACAATTACGTGAGGAAATTAAGGCTTGTGCTAGGAATAGTAGTGAAGAAATTAGATCTGTGGCTCAAGAATTAAATAATACACATGCAGGCACAACTAAATTACTTAGAGATGAAATTAATGCAGTCGCTAAACAATGTTCTGAAAACGCAACACAGTTACGTGACGAGTTTAAATTAATGTCAGCAGAACTTTCACGCACACTGGATGCGAAAGTAGACACGAAATTTAACCAACAGAACAGCCAAATTGACGAACGTTTTCATCACCACCTACAAAACAGTGAAACGCGTTACCGTTAATTTATACAGGAACAGAATAAAGTAAAGCAACAAGTGATGGAAACAATTACTGCACAGAGACAGGAAGATAAGCGTAAATTGTTTACGAAAGCAAAAACATACGTAGACAACAATATTGCTACAGTATCAGACGAAATTAATACTGTCAAACAGTTGAACACCGAATTACATGATGAAATCTCTGACCTTAAAACAAAAACAGACACACACACAGTAGACTTTCAGACAGTGACCGACAGACTTGAACAATTAGAACTAATACAGGATCCTGATGCCATCAAAGCAGACGTTAAGAAATTAAACAAAACCGCATGTAAAACAGAAGAACAAATTAATGCTTGCGATACTAAAAACGATGATCAGGTAAAAGTACTGACTGAAAAATATGATGAATTGGCCAGTCGTATTGATGTTATCGAAAGTAATAATGACACCAAATCAGACGATACTTCACCAATTTCGTTTAATCGAACACCTGAATTCCAAAATTTACAGCAGACGATCAGTGAGATAGGTTCGTCCAATAATACATTACGTAGAAAATTGTCAGCTTTACAGCAAGAAGTGACAGAGATGAAAAATGTTTCAGCCTTTAACACATCACAGCATACGCCACCTTGCCAACATTTGTCAGACTCACACAGCCAGTATAATTTAGGCAATTTACAGAGAATACGTGAGTTAGATTCCGAACAGTCACAGACAAATAGATTCTCATACAATCCTGAATCTGTTCAGACATACAGAGACAATAATTTTGATTACAAGCACTTTCTATCCATGAGAAAATTTAAGGTATTTAAAAATGACAGAGCACAGGTACACGCTTTGGACTGGATACGACAATTTGTTTTTGAATTTTCACCGGCATTGCCTGTAATGCAGAAACTAAAATTTATTTGCAGTGCATAAGTGACCTCGGGGGATTCATTACACTTTGATGAATATGTGCCGTAGCGTGCACAGGGCCCCGAGCCGTAGTAGTGCTATTTCCTCTTTAGTTTTCTGCACTGCTGCCTTCTCTTCTACTATCCTTTATATCTATCAAAACAACTCTTCAACTATCGATCTATCTAGAATTAAGAATGAGTAAAGAAAACCTGATACGACAAGTTTTACCCGAAAGTGACAGTTTTCATTCGACGCTCCAGGAATGACAATCACCAGCATTTCAATAACAGACAAATTTTAATCAGCAGTTCCCTCATAATTATCAGCAACAGCAAACACATTTGGCAACGATAGAGGTTTTTCCCCACAACATCAACAAAACCAGCCGGTTAGCATACCTAACCAACAATGTAGCCTGCAAGGTCAACCAAGCTTTAATGTTTCGCCGCCCACACGTATAGCGTCGGCTCCACCAAATAGTAACGCACAGAAGCAAGGAAATCACTACGTACAGAAGACACATCATTTCAACTCGTATCGCAATGATTATTATGACAGACGTAAAAGTAATGAGCACAGTTTTCAGCGTAACAGTCGGTCTTATCAACAGCAGAATCATCCGCAACAACAGTTTATCATGAATGAACCAGACAGTAGGTATCATCCCGAACCTAATACATCAGGAAGAAATAACAGAACAGTACAAATAGATGAAATGCCACAGCATCCTCCCGCAAATAATAGCACGTCGGATAGAATTTGACTAGATACAGTACAGGTTGCATCTTCCAGCAACGCAAGCAATACTTTTGACACAGAGAATTTTGTTCACGAAAATGTTATTACTTTGGACGACATCCGAGACACTCTTTTGAGGAAAAACCAGTTATTCAAAAAACCATTTCACACCCTGTCATTGAAGTAAAGATTGGATCATCCACATTTTCAGCAGTAATCGATTCTGGATCACCTATGTCAGTTATAAATGAGGAAACTTTCAACGAATGTAACAAAGAGAATACCTATCCTACATTACCATTAGGCAAAACTAAAGTAAAAGGTGCAGTATCTGGTAAAGGAGTAGATGTAAAATTACAGACACACTTATCATTTTGTATTGCATGTCATACTTTTCACTCAAATTTTTGGATTGTTCCCATATTGACAACAGGCGTTATTTTAGGTACGAATTTTCTGGTACAACACGACGCAATTATTGACTTTCAAAATTCCTATTTAATGTTAAAGGATGAAAATGTACAACTGGCTTTAGAATTTCAGCACTCTTTATCTGCAGAAGAACAAACAATTAATCGTACAGAGGTCATTTCCGCATCACGTAACATAGGCTGTCATTCCACATTGTTCACAGATACGTACATACACAACTATAATCTACATCTACATCTACATCTATACTCCGCGAGCCACCTTACGGTGTGTGGCGGAGGGTACTTATTGTACCACTATCTGATCCCCCCTTCCCTGTTCCATTCACGAATTGTGCGTGGAAAGAACGACTGCTTGTAAGTCTCCGTATTTGCTCTAATTTCTCGGATCTTTTCGTTGTGATCATTACGCGAGATATATGTGGGCGGTAGTAATATGTTGCCCATCTCTTCCCGGAATGTGCTCTCTCGTAATTTCGATAATTTCGTAATTTCCAGACGAAGCCGACTATGACGTTATGCAAATGATTTCTGATAAAGTTAAACAGAGCAGTGCAAATACAGACGACGAACGCACGCAACTACGCAAAATTCTTTTACAGCAAGCTCCAGTTTTTGACAACGTCCCTGGTACTATGTCCGGTTTTATGTATGGATTTCAAGTTAAACAGCACGACACGTTTAAAGCCAAACATTATCCCTTTCCGCATATTCACAGAGAACAAGTTAAGAAAGACTTGCAAGCTATGCTTGACCAAGGAATTATTGAACCGGCATTTAGTCCGTACATAAACCCACTCCATATTGTTAAGAAAAAGGATGGTTCACTTCGTCTCGTACTTGATTCGCATCACATCAACGACATTATTATTAATGAAACAGATCGCCCACAGACACTAGAAGAACTTCTACAGAAATTTCATGGTACTGCTATTTATTCCACATTAGATTTGAAATCGGGATTTTGGCAAATTCAGCTCCATCCGGACTGCAGAAAGTACACGGCTTTTCTCTGTTTTGGTGACTGTTATCAATTTTGTAAATTACCGTTCGGTTTAACTATTTCTTCAGCAGCATTTATTCGCGGTTTGAATACTATACTTCCGACAGAATTAAAAGACAGAATCACAGCGTATGTAGACGACATTCTTATTGCAGAAGCTAACTGGTGTGAACACAATCTGATTCTTGAACAACTGTTACGAACTTTTCGTGCACAAGGACTCACAGTTAATCTTAGTAAATCGCACTTTGGCAAAACTTCCATAAAATTTCTTGGACATGTAATTTCAGAAGAAGGCATTGCGCCTGACACGGAAAAACTTCAAGCCTTACGTGACATTACTGTACCTACGACGAAGAAACAACTGTGCAGCTTTTTGGGTTTAATTAACTTTTTTCGTAAATTTATTCATTACTCTGCTTTAGACACCCCTAGATTATGTCAATTGACGGGTAAAAACACTATTTGGTCCTGGGATAGCCAAGCACATTCTGAATTTGTCAATCTAAAACAAGCTTTGTTGAATGCACCACTTTTATCACATCCAGATCTTACTAGAAATTTTTCCATTGCCACCGACAGTTCTAACACCGCTTTAGGCGTACACATTTTTCAGGAAATTGAAGAAGATGGTTGTACAGTAATTAAAAACATCGCCTTTGCGAGTCGAATTCTGTCACCTGCTGAACGCAATTATTCTGTTACAGAACTTGAAACATTATGTGTTGTATGGGCATTTACGAGATTTAGGCATTTTCTTTATGGAAGACACACTACCGTTTACACAGATCATAGAGGTATACAGTTTTTACTTTCCGCTAAATTTACACACAACAGATTGAGCAGATGGAAGTTTTATTTACAAGAATTTAATTTTACAATTGTTCACATTCCCGGTACACAAAATATTGTAGCAGACGCACTATCCCGTTCTCTCAGCAACAATCAGCAAGACATCGCAACCAACTTCTGCAAAGCAAATTTCAGCGTCACGTATAGTCAACAAGTTGCATTTGAAAATTTCATTTCGTCGTCATTACGAGACATAGCACAAGAGCAGAGTAAACACAACGTATGGAAAGAAATTAAACACCTTTGGCAAGATAGGAATAATGTTACCATCAGAAACCATTACACTGTGCGCAATAACATTCTGTTTCGCCGCTCTCACCCTGACAGCAACAAATAGTTACTATGCATTCCTGACGACCTTGTTAACAAATTAATTTGGTATACTCATTTAAGTTACGCACGTTACGGAGCCAGAAAATGTTTTATTATACTGAAACAGAACCGTTATTTTGTCAACATGGAGAAACGTATTCGACGAGTTTTGGCGTCATGTAAAATCTGCCAGAAAGACAAGTCAGACACGACTTCACATATTCCTCCATTACATCCCATTGTACCTGTTAAATTGAGACACATGGCCGCTGTAGACATTTTTGGTCCGCTTCCCAGAACTAATAGAGGTTTTTGCTACATCGTTGTCGCAGTTGAACTCACTTCGACATTTATTACCTTCACAACTGCTAAATCTGTTTCGAAAGCATTTATAAAACATTTTCTGTTTCATGTAGGACATGTATTGAAAGTAATTTCCGACAATGGATCTCAGTTTCGATCTGCTCTATGGACATGTATGTTACGAACAAGAAACATTTCTCCGATTTATATATCCAAGTATCACGCTTCTTCGAACCCTTGGGAACGAGTAATGAAAGAAATTGGTAAACTGTGTAGAATATACTGCCATAAAAAACATATTGATTGGGACACACAAATACTCTCATTCCAGGATGTAATTAATTCCATACCAAATGAATCTACTATGCTATCTCCGACTGTTATACTGAAAAATGTTGAACCACCTAACAAAATTAAAGAATTAGTATCCTTTCCTGCATCTCGTCGACTACGACACCATGAAATAATTGACATTGCGCTGAACAACATCAAACGTGCCGCAGAGCGCTGGAGAAGACAGCAAAAACAGGTTTGTACACGCCGTGACTTTCACATTGGACAGAAGATATTAGTACGTACACACTATTTATCCAACAGAGGAAAGAATAGATGCAGTAAATTTGAGCTTCTATACGCAGGTCCATATCGAATCCGCAGCATTCCTCACCCCAATGTAGTACACGTCGAAATTTTGAGAACCAGAAAAAGCAAAGGCAATCACCATGTCTCCAATATTAAACCCTTTATTGAATGAACATATTTTATGATTTATCACACTGTAATGCCATTTCCTGATTTTTATATGACCACTTATGCAATTATATTTATATGAACACTTACTGATGATTATCGTATTTTTTCTTGGCAAGTGCCCGGCAAGGTAAGGTTAGCAGGTCGCTTTTCTTGTCGTTACACATCAGACCGTGCACATTTTTGCAGAAAAACTTACATATTTTATGACCACTTAAGCAATTATATTTATGTGACTACTTACTGATGATTATCATATTTTTTCTTGCCAAGTGCCCGGCAAGGTAAGGTTAGCAGGTCGCTTTTCTTGTCATTATATATCAGACCGTGCACATTTTCCATTTTTCATGTATGTATGATTGTTTTCCTGTTTTGTTTGTATGCACTACGAAATCTTTAAGATGTAACAAACACCAGTTGACTTTAACATTTTGCCTTATGATATCTCAACATCGTGACTATTTTACATTTTTTTTGCTACTACATTATGATATTCTGTGTACTTTTTTTTTTTTTTTTTGCACCTGAACACTCTCTGTGTTTTTGACATAATACGTTTTCTGTCATGCTATGCTGTATGCTTAATTATATCACTAGAAACCAGTTTTTATTTAATGGGTATATGATTTAAATGCAAAATATTAATCCTTATTCATCATTTTCAGAAAGCAATAACGTGTAAAAGAAATAAATTAAACAAACCACAGTGGATTACTATGAAATGGGAATTTCACCTTCGGAATGAACAAAAGAAGATGCAATACCATGTTGTGAAGAGTAAATGGATCAGAATTAACAAGCATTAACAAGAATATATTATACACATCGTATGATAGCAGTCTTAACTAATTATTTTTCTTTCAGAATAAGAGGCGATTGATGCAGGCTGTCAGACAGAACTACACACCTTAGTTTTAGTGATGAAATATGCTAGAAATAAGAAACTCTGTACTATGAATAGTTGTATGAAGTAAATGGTGATATGAATAATGAAGTGTCCTTTTTGCAGATGATAATGAATGGTGATGAATAGTTATATGAAGAATATGCAAATACGAATAATGAAGTTTTTCTTTGCAGGTGATGATAGTAATGAAGTTATGGTAATATGAATAATGAAGTTTTTCCTTGCAGATGAGAATAATGATGAAGTTTATATATTTACTATTAGTTAAGAGATGCTATGTAGTTATTTAAGTATTTGTTGCAGTTCGTTTTGACCGTATGTCTTATGTCGCATGGTATAATGACTGAATGTTTTGGAAAGGACAGCTAGAGTACATACATATTGAGTACATGTTTCATTACCTGTTAATTCGAAGTTCACTACTTTTCAGCATAATATGCGTTTCTTCAGAAGCTATTCATGAAATTAATGTGCTATAAGCAGTTAGTCATTAAACCTGATCTAGTACTTGCATTTTTTTTTACCCATTTGTGTGTGTCATTCATGAATGTGATCACATATACTCTACTTGTTTCATAACCTTGCTACAGCTGACTCATGACGAATGATGTTGCTAATCCTTATTTGCAGCAATAAGTCAAAAGCAAATATTTTCATGCCCCAGCAATTAATTATCGATCCCAACACATTGCATTGCTAGCAAAAAAAAATGTATTACCAGTCCCAAATAATGCTACCAGTTCAAGAGAGTTCTGAGTAATACTGAATGATGTTTTCTAATCACAGACCTTGTGTAATAGTTGCAGTGTGTTACATTTTTAAATATGTCTTATGTCACTTGAATGAAGAGTTCTGAGTAATACTGAGTGATGTTTTGTAACAATGTATAAATGCTTTGCCAATAATTTCTGTAAATAATATTTTTGTTATACTCTATAAATGCTATGCCAATAATTAACTCTCAATTTGAATGATGACATCTGAATAATACTGAATAATGTTTTATAAAAGTATATGAATACTTTGTAACTGACCAATGAGTGCCAATAATTATTTTAAATATGTCGTATGTCACTTGAAAGATGAAAAATGTTTTGTAATATTCAATACTTGCTACATGTTTAGTAACTGGCGAATGGATGCCACTGTTTCTTATATTTTAAATTTGTCTTATGTCACTTACATGCTATTATATATGAATACCAGTAGCTTGATGCTACACTCATTAGCTCCTGTTTTGAATGATGACTTCTGATGGTTTGTAACTGGCCAATGAGTGCCAATGATTACTATAACTAGATGAATTATGTTAATGTTATGCCATTAATTAACTCCTGTTTTGAATGATGACTTCTGATGGTTTGTAACTGGCCAATGAGTGCCAATAATTACCACAATCAGATGAGTTATGAATAGTGTTTTGTAATATTCAATACTTGCTACATGTTTAGTAACTGGCCAATGAATGCCAATGATTAGTATAAGTAGATGAATTATGTAACTGGTATGCCTATAATTAACTCTTGTTTTGAATGATCACTTTTGGATAATGCATAAAAATGGTTTGTAACTGGCCAATGAGTGCCAATGTTCACTGTAATCAGATGACTTATGAATATTATTCTGTAATACTTCATACATAGTACAGAAATGTTTAGTAACTAGGCAATGAGTGCCACCAATTACTCAAATTAGTTGATAGACTAGTGTAATTCTCAATCATGACTAGCATAAGACTTAATGTCCTTCACCTTCTGACCTAATTACCAGAAATTACTGCAATATCCGTTTGTCCTGTCCATCCTTATGATCATGGAGCACCACATTTGGTCTTTGCTCTAATTCTACGTTGGTGAAAGAGTGTGGTGTTGACACATCATGCTGTCCACCACCTTGAACAATGGAGATGTTATTATGGTCCCATTGTTTGGTGTACCTAATGTACTACCAAAATGATAACATTGAATATTAATATGACATTTCAGTGTCTTGGCTACATTGATTAATACTTCAGGGAAGAGAACTTCAGATTGTCTCACTTGGTGTTGTGCTTCTATAGAAAGATATGGACTTTCAGTGCAGCTACGTGCAACCTACTGTGCTACAACCATGATGCAATCCTTCCCTTTCCTATCCTAGTTCTTGTAAAATGGTAAAAAAATACTACAGTGCGTATGCACTTTATGTCATTTGTTAATATGTTTTGTACGCATTGCGTATACATTTTTTCATTGCTAGATATGATCTATACTACAGTGCGTATGCACTTTATGTCATTTTTAATATGTTTTGTACTCATTGCATATACACTTTGTAATTTCGTGATATGTTCTTTACTTAGTGCATGTGCACTCTATTTCATTTCATGTTCTGCACTTATATATATATATGTGTATACTCTGTGACTGTAAACTTAGTTAATTAAGAAAAATTTGTTGCTCATGGCAAGTCCAATTGACTCACCATCGCTGCCAAATTTTTGCCCCCCCAGTGGAGGGTTATGTAAGAGGTCCGTGCAGATGTAATTTTATGCAAGACGTCCGAGCAGATGTAATACAGATGTAATTTTATGTAAGAGGTCCGAGCAGATGTAATTTCGATGTATTGCTCATGCGCTGCCTGCGATATGCAAGGTATAAGAGAATCGCTGACCAGAGGGCAGTGTTGACTCAGTACGAACTGTGTAGCTGTAGCAGCAAGTTGTTGCTAGTCTGCGCTAGTCTGGTCTGGAGTCTGCTCTGGTCTAGTATTGTGTATCGTGTTGGCTGGTCGGTCGCGGTGCAGCGATGCCAGAGCCTGAGTATTATTGTATAAGGTAAAAAGCAGACTCACGCATATCTAGTAATGTTATGTGAACTCCCATGTAAATCCTTTAAAAATGTCCTAATAATAATCTTTGTCATATAAAGTAATTTCCAACAAGCATTCATTTCAATTTAAAGAATTTACTAATTTCTCCAATCCATGATCATTCCGATTGTTGCAAAAGAAAAATCAGGTGCTTCCTTTAATAAATGACAAATCTATCAGCCAGCATTGCACAGAGCTGTGCCGGAAAAAGCTATTGTAAGAGCAGATAGTTGGTGACTTTATTGAGGTAAGAATTTTTGCTTTTTATTCAGAATGATCTTACAGGGCCATGACGCATCACTGCTGTCGTCCAAAATTTACCAGGTTACTGAATTTATTTTTTATTATGAGGTTTAGGAATTTTTCTGTTTCGTGTTTACATTAAATGAGAAAAGAATTTTGTCCTGAGGTTATACTAAAATTAGAATCATATTCATTATTATTATTTATTTAATAAAATGTTTTGTGGGGAAGTTACAACTTTAAGTCGTAAAGGTAAAACACGTACCTGATAACTGCCACCAGCATGAGCAAAAGCTGTGTATTTCCCAAACTCTTTTGACAATAAGACCTGCCAATAGGAACACTGGAGATCCAGGCTAGTCAAATAGCATACTGCATGAAACTTTTGTAATTGCTTTTCTAGATTTTCTGGTTGCGTGCGGTCTGAAAAAATATTATTTTATTAATAACATGCGCATCCAGAACAAAGTATACTTGGCCATTAGGTTCATTTACTGCTAGTAATGATGAATGTGACGGTTCAGCTACTTTCCACTGAAGCATTCGTCTTATTTCTCTATCAACAGCCTCCCGTTTCCTCCATCTCCCTGCTACACAGGGCGATACCGGTTATTATTAAACGTTCTTCTGTTACTATTACCCGATTTACGTGCACGTGAATCTGTGCAACGCACAACATAGCAGGATGACGCAGAAGGTGACGTCTCAGGAGCGGCACAGTACTAGTTAGAACAGCCGTGTTACGATCCTTGCTGCGCGGCTGACTTGAATGCAGGGCGTTATTGTGGTCAGTAGTATTAGGGTTATTGACCTTCACGTCCTCGAGAATAAGGTCATCAGACTCTAGAGCAGGCATAAAATGTTCTAGATCCTCTTCTGGTACGTGTACAAGTTTCTCGCGAATATCGAAGGGCAACTTCGCCTTCAGAATTCTTAATACGTCTTTGTGAGAAATGGGCTCGTCCCAATAACGAGTTTTGTTTAAATATTTCTCAAAGTAGCAGGGAGACTACCCCGCTTAGTATGGAAAAGCTCTGTCGAAAACCTGTTTCTGCAATCTCTCTTGATAGCCTCTTGACCGATACTTAGATAGAAATGCTCTTTGAAACTGCTTATAAGCTTGACAGATTTCAGCTGTCTTTGCGGCCCACGGGGCTTCATCACCTTGTATGTACCCTGTAATGAAACGGGTCTTTTGCTGCTCAGTCTAAGACTGTGGTAACACACCTACGACCGCGCGGAGTGTCCGCACGGTTTGAGGCGCCATGTAAGGGATTGCGCTGCCCCTCGGGCATGGGTGTGTGTGTTGTTCTTAGAGTAAGATAGATTAAGAAGTGTGTAAGTCTAGGGACCGATGACCTCAGCAGTTTGATCCCTTAGTAATTCACATACATTTGAACACACCTTTGAATGCTCATATAAACACAATTGGATGCGAAGTATTTTTCTCTGATATGAAAACTTGGAATTGTATGTGCTTGAGCCAACTTTCTTCAAGCAAAACAGAAGAGAGTTACGATGCAGTTGCTATTTCATATGGTATACTAGCTGGCGATAGGTTGTTAGAATTTATGTCATTATAGTTTGCTGTCTGATTTGCTGCAGTAGGACTGACGTAATAATCACATACTTTATTGACTGTCAGTGGGGTGCCTTTGAACTATGCCCCTAACTGCAGACAATTCCTGTTTAATGGCCGTAATTTGGGCAGTTATTTATTCACACCATTGTGTCAAATGCTTTATTTAAAGTAACTTTTACTTGTTTTAATTCGGATTTTACGGATTTGCAAGAATTGTCTCGCTGGGACATAGCGGCCGTTACCGTTTCACCCTTGATGCGTTCTAGTTTTCGGTTTGTCATTAATTTCTACATCTTTGTGCGTAAGCCACTGTGAAAAATCGTCAATAATGTGCTTGCACTGATCACGGAACTGTTTATGTACTTTCATACCTTGTCCTTCTACGAAATTATCGACTTTTTCTTACTGCGCAACGGTATCTTTTAATTGTTTTTAATCTTTACACAAGTCCTTAACAGCCGACGAAATACCTCGATAAGCTTTCTTTAACTGCGAAACATCATTTGCTAGGGTATCGTACTGTAATGATAATATGTTCAAATTAGCAGTCAGTGTCTCTATGTTACTACATTTTTTTTTTAATCTTTGGATAGGCTTTGTAATTATTTAGATTGATTCACAAATTGCTTGGTCATATCATTACTCATTACCTTAAAATTTTGTAACAATAGAGCAATGTGGTCATTTTGTTCACCGGCTGTTTGTACGTTCGTTCCACGTGAAATACCACTCATCGGAACATTTACTTCACGTGAAACATTATCTCAAATTGATGACTTACATAATGTGAAAGATCACCTGATTGACCATAATTTTCACATACTAAGTAATCTGTCATAATATTTGCATGCACCAATTTCAGAGTGCGACCCCAGATAGGGTTCGAAACTCGCGCATTTGCAACTTCGATGTTGGCAGACTCGTTCTGCTCAGCGTTAAGCTCTAAGCTGCTATCTGCCTGTTTAGTCATTTTGGTCATTTTGGAAATCTTGCGTATTTTCAACATAACAGTAACAAAAAATAAAATTATTTTTGCAAAACTTTGATCTGAAAAAAACAACAACTATGGATAACGATATGCTACTCAGGAATGCTGGTACAACAACGTAATGCAGCACACGCCATTGCTGATGTAACATTATAGAGTTAGTTAGCCTTCACAAAGCTATTCACAAAGCCAAAATTTAACATAGAAAATGTTGGTATTGAATGACGTGGACCAAAATTTCAATACTACACGTTACACACAGCATGTAAGGCTAAAATTACACGTTGCAGATTGCCCTTCCCTCAAACTGTGATGCGGTGACGTTCTGAAAATGATTCCTAGATTTGACGTATGCCGCGCAGGATTAGCCGAGTGGTCTACGGCACTGCAGTCATGGACTATGCGGCTGGTTCCGGCGGAGGTTCGAGTCCTCCCTCGGGCATGGGTGTGTGTGTTTGTCCTGAGGATAACTTAGATTAAGTAGAATGAAAGCTTAGGGACTGTTGACCTTAGCAGTTAAGTCCCATAAGATTTCACACATTTGACGAATGGACTTCTCTGATGATTTTTCCTCCTTTTCTTTATCAATGTTTTTGTTTTTAAATGTGAATTCCCCTTCGATATGTGATATATGCAACAAATAAAAATAAACAATTTTAGATTATTATAAGTTCTTTCGCGATCTTGCCATTTATTGTCGCCCTTTCCGTTTAGTAAATTGTTAATATAGTTTGTAGTGAATATAAAAGTCAGAAGAGAGAAAGGGCTATTGTAAAGATGAGATAAATGATGAAAATCGGCGATGCCTGTATGTTGTAGGTCACGGAAAGATGATTAATCAGTTTTGTGCGTCAACACTTACTTTGCAATACAATGACATTTATAAATCAGCATCGGACTTCATTCTCATGTATTAAAATGAAGATAGGGTAGGTTTCTGGGACACGCTGTGAGCACTTAAGGCTGCGACAATGGCGACCGATCCATTGCATCATCGTATTAAGACGACCAACAACGAATATTTTCTGAAAAACTTTAAAAATCAATAGATGAGGACGCGGAGTAAATTAAATAATACAAATGAATAAAGTAAATATCATATTATTCCAATTCAGTTTATCTAAATTAACATCGTAAGGCACTATCTCTTATTACATCCGTTCACTGACTCGACTTGGACAGAAGAGAGGGAATACAAGACAGTGTTGGGACAAGTCTATGGTTGGGACAACAGCCGCTTTCAGAAAACAAAATCTCATCGCAAATAAGCCACAGATCATCTCTGAGATCAGGGAGCTGCGATACGAACTGTGGGATTACAGCGGCCGCCACTGAAGGAACTGAGCTTCGATTCTGGATAATGATTGCATGCGATCACCACTTCACTTACCAACACATTTACTGCACTCTTATGATCAGAGCTGCAGTGGTTTGTAAGATCCTGTATGACAAACGCGAGGTTAAAAACTGCAGTCGATAGTTACCACTTTTTCTAACACCAGAGCAAAAATTTCTACTGCCTGAATTATACGAGAAACGGCAAGATAAATTCTGTTTCGGACGATCGGAACCAGAGTCAGATATCGTAACTGTTGATGAAACGTGACTTTACCTATTCAACTGTGGACCTAAGTGACATTCATGTTTCTGTCTTCCCAGAGCAGCTTCGTCCAGCAAAAACAAAAGAATGCGAATTGTGTGGAAAAGAATGGTGTGGACGTACTTTGCAGCAAATGAAGGCAAAGAAGAAACTTCAGGTCGGTATTCCGGGTTAGCCTGTCCAAACTTTTTGAATGGACCTCAGGACCTCAGGTGTATCAGGTTTACTCTCTCTCTCTCTTTTTTTTTTCTAATCGCACTAACTCAACTCGAGACGACAGTGAAATATCTGCTTGACAAGTCACGGCTGCAGACACTTTCTCAGCCACCCTGTATGCCGTATGCCATATCTACCTGTACCTCCGAGCGACTTTGTTCTCTTCCAAAATGTGAATTCAGCTATTCGTAATCATCAATATAAGTCTCCGGAAGCAATCGTCCCAGCATTTGTGAGGTAGCTTTCCCTAATAGTTATAAGTAGGCTGTTTATGTTTTCTTATTGGCAACGTTACGTAGCGCTCTGTATGAAAATCACTGGCTGTGCTGTGTGCAGTATGTGCCTAGTTTGAATTGTGGTATGCCATTGTAGTGTTGGGCAGCTGGCTGTTAACAGCAGGTAGCGTTGCGCAGTTGGAGGTGAGCCGCCAGCAGTGGTGGATGTGGGGAGAGAGATGGCGGAGTTTTGAAATTTGTAAGACTGGATGTCATGAACTGCTAAATATATTATGACTATTAAGGTAAATACATCATTTGTTCTCTATCAAAATCTTTCATTTGCTAATTATGCCTATCAGTAGTTAGTGCCTTCAGTAGTTTGAATCTTGTATTTAGCTGGCAGTAGTGGCGCTCGCTGTATTGCAGTAGTTCGAGTAACGAAGATTTTTGTGAGGTAAGCGATTTGTGAAACGCATAGGTTAATGTTAGTCAGTGCCATTTTTTTTGTAGGGATTTTTGAAAGTCAGATTGCGTTGCGCTAAAAATATTGTGTGTCAGTTTAAGCACAGTCTTGTATAATTGTTGTACGGGGGCGTTTCATATGCCGACCCTTAGCCGAGGATACCTCACTGGAATCTTCTGATTTTTTCTTGTAGTTTGTGTAATTAGTGTAAATTTTGTTTATTGCTAGCGCGTAATTGTAGAGAGAATCTCCTTTGTAGTTGCAGTCTTTCATTGTTGTACACAGTTGTGGCATGCATGTAGATTTGCACCAAGTATTTCGCAGCTGCGCTTGCAATTAACTAGATATTATTTTCAGCGCTATGTTAATGTGTTCTCTTATTTTCTGTGTTATCGTGTGAAATATTGTGACAATAAAGGCGTGTGAAAAACGTAATACTAGGCTCCAAAGTAAACTGAGAAATGACAGTGAAGACGAAAGCAGTGTGTTAGCGCCACCATGTAATGAATTAACTAATATTCAAAGTAGTAATTTGGTAACTGTGCATAGGGAAATGGAGCGGGCGTCAAATAATGGTGTAGACAGTGAAACAGGTAGCGAACAGGGAACCGTTATCGATCGATCGGTCGGCAACAGCTCCCCTCAGGAATCGGGAATGACAGAACACAATATTGCAAATACTGTAGACTCAGGTTTTGGGTTCTCACCGATTTCTCAAATGAGTCAAGACACATTTTCCGCTTGTCAAAATGTGAATGTTGCCGGTGCAAATTCACTGCCGTAAAGCACTGAGGAACATGTTTCAGACACCAGTGCATTGTTATTACAATTAATGCAACAAATGGGACAATAGCTTCAAAAGTTAGACACAATGGAACAAAATCAGAGACAAACACAGCAAAAGCTTCAAAAGTTAGACGCAATGGAACAAAATCTTCACACCATGCTTGAACAAACACGCGAAGATTTAACTACTGAGTTACATAAAATCGAATCGAAATGTCAAAAAGTCTGTAACGGGTTAAAAACACAAATTTGTGAGCATTTTCAACCTATTTTTTCGCGGCATGAAAATGCATTACAGAATCACGAAGCAGCCATAAAAGAACTGCAAGTTATTGTTCATGAAAATCATGAGACCTTGCAAGCTAAAATTGACTCAGTTGCATCTACCGATTCGGTTACGCAACTTGCAAAAACTCAGGAAAACTTAAAGGACACAGTAGAAAGACACATGGAGGAAATTAGTTCATTATCAGAGAAAGTAGTTGAACTTTCGGATCAGCTAAATAATTTATCTACGAAGGTAGATGATAATCTGAATGACACAAAACTGGTAGTCTTTAATGACACAGAGGAGTGCGAACAAATTAGGAAATTCAAACAAAATCAGAATCAAATTAATACGCAACACCAAAGAGAAATCCGGGAAGTACAAGATCAGCTGACACAGGTAATACAATAATTACGTATTTCAGAGGCCACTCGCGCTCCAACACGGGAAGAGGGACTTAGAAATACGGAACAACCACAAAATAATAACACATGACACTTCGGAAATTATGAAAGAAATTGGCAAGGTACACCGAATTTTGAGATGGAACCGCCGAAACGACGTAACAATGACCGACATGTGACTCGCCGACGTGATGATTGTGACTATAAGCTGTTCATTACTACACGTAAATTCAAAACATTTAAGAATTCTGGCAACGACATTCATCCACAAGCATGGCTCCATTAATTCTCTCATTGTTTTCCTCCCAACTGGTCATTGCAGCACAGATTAGAATTTATGTGTGGCTATTCAGAGAATGAACCAGCTGTAAGAATGCGATCGATCATTCACGATTGTCACAGTGAAGGAGAATTTTATTATGCCTTCCTCTCAGCGTATTGGTCTCAAGCTACACAAGACAGAGTAAAACATAGCATCATGATGATGAAACACTTTGAACAATCTGAATTTTCCAGTCTTGTCAAATATTTTGAAGACATGTTGCATAAGAATCAATATCTTTCAAATCCATACAGCCCTTCAGAACTCATCCGCATTTGCTTACTGAAATTGCCTGAACATTTAAGAAATATTATTTTGGCAGGACGTTGCAAAGACGACATGAAGCTTTTCGGGGACTCTTACAAGAATTAGAAATTGACACAGACAGTCGCGGGATGCGAAAACAGGAAAACAATCACTACAGCTCACATCCGTCACAATTCCGTGACGACAGAAACAATAACTGGACACGACAAGTCTATTTTTACAACGCAAATCGTGACCAAAACAGACACCACTCATATGACAACCGTTGACAAAGTAGTAATAATTACAGAGAAAGATCGCATTTTCGTAGTAATGAATGTGACAGAGACAACCATAGAAACAGACAAGATGGGAACCAAAATAATTACTATCAAGGGAGACAGAATATCTTCAGACGCAACGGTCCACCATGCAGTTACGATTCCGGGAGAAATTCTCCACCACATGACCGACTAGAAAGAAACTACAGGAACTACCGACATGACGACAGACGATATAATCATAACGACAGACGTGAATTTCATCAGAACTGGCGGGATTCTAACAGAGCTGGGCCCTCTCGGCAAGGCGAATTTGTAGAAGTTAGGTCTCCTAACCCTAATAACGACGCGTGCCAACAAAGAGACAGACAATGACTCGCACAGCAGGCAGCCGCGTGCGCCAGCTGGCTCAGAGAAAAATAACATAGATGCTAACCTTGAGAAAAATTCCAGTATTCTTTACCGACATATACCACATGGTAATTGCGTTGAAGTTGAAACTCTGCGTACTAGGAAGAGTAAAGGTTTACACCACATTTCACGTGTAAAACCGTTTATTGAAAGATAATCTGCTTTTTAACTTTGTCTTTGCCATATAACTTTTCACTTTACATTACCAGTATGCTTTGTCAGACTTAGAATCTGTTAACATGCAACAATGATTTAAAGTTAACTATCCAGTCAAGAAACTGGGCAACTTATTTAGACGAGTATTACAAATGCATTATTATAGTGAACAGATGACACAGTGTTGTTATGGTTACATTCTTGCTTGTTAGTTGCACGATTACGTAACGACTATAAGGCTCACACACTTAGAACATTTACCAGTACTGCTAATGAGACTTTAATGCAACATTTTGGTTTACTTGAAAATACATTCTGGATTTAAAGTACGTTCTGTGAGACACCAGATGACACAGTGGTTACTTTATGTGACAGCTACACGATTATATCACGACGCTACTAATGAGTGACAATTTACAATGTTGCTTTTGCGGTGTATCTGTTTTATATCTGCACAGTTTTTCTGAATTCTTCTGTAAAGTAAAACGTGTTTTAATAGTTTTCCGTAGCACAACAATATGTTACGGCACAGCACTTTCTTCATCACGGCAATAAGCGTAATAACTAAGATATCTATACACAAAGCATTTCACTTTTGTTTATCATGAGGTAAGTACATTGACTTCTGCAGAACTTAGCTTTCGGAGGACGATAACTACGACACTTCCACAGAGATTATCTTGCAACAAGACGCACAGTTTAGCGCTACAGTGCACGTATTTGAGTGATTAATTTTATACTTAAAACATTTATTTTTAAAGATTTTTGAATTACAAAGAAAATTTTCCGTGATATATTTCATTCCATTGCTGTAATCTATAACACCTGAGGGTATAATTACATTAATCCTCAGGGGGGTACACGCTTACTTTGTGTACCACATGTTTGGCAAGCACAAGGAGCCCTAGCTAATATGGTATTTGCTTATGCAACTTTACACTTCGGTACCATATTTCTCTAACACATAAATTACACAGCTATCTGATCATTTAACTGAGAGACAAACATTTTTTTTTACTACATCAGTGACACATGTTACACAATTACACAGTTGGATAACTTCACACTTATGAAATTGTATTTTGCCTGTACTTTGTGAACTGTTCATATTTTTTTGGAATCATTGTGATACCATGAGAGCTTTGAATGATGTATTTGGTAAGGGAGCATGATTTTAAAGTATGTTTGAGGTAGATGACACTATTGAAATGAGCAGAGAATTATTTTTAAGTTTTGAAATTATTGCAGAAAACTACGACGTTTTTGAGATTTGACTGGGGTGTTATGACATTATTACGACGACGATGTGTATTATGCTGTTGAGGTATGTTTATGATCAATAAGCTGATGTTTCATGAAGAATTTGATTATGCTATGTATTTGTTAAGATGAAATATTGAAGAAGTGTCGACGAATATGTATATGTGCAATAAGGTAAGGAGTAATGAATAGTGGTTAGGGACTCCAACTTCTGAAAAAGGATGTTGGAAACCAAGAATCGTACTTTAAGAGTTATGAAATGTGTGTAAATGCGTGAATGTATCACAATGCCGGCGAAAATTTTTTGGACACTGTTATATTCATAAGATTTTGTTTCTACACATTTGCAACGCAAATTAAATTTTTTTGGACACTGTTATATCAATAGGATTTTGTTTCTACAGATTTGTAACGCAAGTTCTTGACCTGTGAAATATTTTTATATGAGACTGTCACTGTAGCGGAAACTGCAGTCGTAAATATTTCGGTAAGAAAGTTAAGTGACCACCTTCACGTAATGCGTCATAGGCACCCAGCTGCACGACAGACGCCTGGAAAAAAGCCATTAGTGTGTGCCTTTCAGAGGCTCAGGTGGAGAAAAAAAAAGAAAAAAAAAGGAGGCCATTATCCTCGCTATTGACATTCCTTTGTAGAAAGCATCGTAAATACGACACCTTCAAACTTGAAAACATGATTACACTGTAGAGTTCTTAATTTATGATATTTACTGAAATGAAATGATGAGAAAAATTTCGTGTCTATTATCTTGCTAGTTGAAAGATTGTTTATTGCATTATGAAATGCCATATGGCTAGTGAATGACGTTTCACGCCTTGCTTTGCCCATTTTATTTAATATCTAGTTCCTAGCTGCACTGCAGCATTGGTTAAAATAAAATTTTATAGATGTACTAATATAAATATTTTATGCCTACAGATCCAGTAAAAAATAACTTTATGATGGATTACTCCAAAAAAATGAGGGAGCACAAAAAGACATTTCCACTTCACAGGAATTGCATACATAATTTTTGTCAGTGACTTGGTAACCTGTCTGCTAGAGCAAGTTACAGTGATGCATCACTCTAGTGTTAAGATGTGACATAGGTATTAAACATGGCCATTCTTTTTACTGTAGTACTTTTTCTGCTTGAGCTTCGTCATGTTTAGGTATAAGTTATTGCATTTGCTGCTGCTGTTTGCCAGACATAATGTTACTGAATTTAACTTTGTATTACGCTGCTAAGCCAGTTTACTACTGATTTATTTTTCTTGTTTGCTGCTCATTGCCTTATATTAGTTGTAATATTGTTGCTTACTTTGCGAATTTGTATTTTTTTGTCCTTGCTGTTTGTGTTAATTTGTTATGTGCTGCTGCATTGCCTCATCCCTTGGTATATATATCTGAGCTCAGTAGATTTAAGTTAGCTTAAGAGGGGGTAGACTATATAAGAAACTAACTATGATGAATTGAAATAAATGCATTGAGAAGTTATAAGAAAATGGTTTGGCCAAAAAAGTAGTGCACAGTGGAGATAAACTATTTTTGAAAGAGGATGTGAACAGAATACAGAAAGCATGCTTGGATAGGATTTTTTTTTGGCTGGAGCAAATGTTGAAATAAGAGAGACGATATATGGAATGAAGTTTTGGGTTGGACTGCAGTACCAAATGTTACACTGAAAACGAACCCTGTCCTTTCGATTGTGTTATCCCCCTATGTGTTTGTGTACTCTTGTATATTTGTGTTTTTCCTGTCTTTATGTGTTTAGCTAATAAGAGTTATGTTGTAGAATTTTTCTGATAATATGTTATTTTCTTTGTAAAGATGTTTAGACATTATTTATTCTGTTTTGTTTTAATGCTCATGTGTGAAGTTGATGTTTCAAAAGTTATTCTGATCTTTTCTGTATTTACTTATGTCATAATTCCTGTAACACTGATGTATATGTTTATTTCTTTTCTTTTGTAAAGCCCCTATTACTACAAATGTTATCTGTATTATTATGTTTTAATGATGTATTTTGTACCTATGTAATTGTATTGTTATGTTATAAAATTGTAATTGACACCAGTTCATCATATTATTAACTTGTAAGTTCCATTTCACTGCACACATTTCTGTTGGTCATAGTATATGGACAATATGTGAGAAGTAGGGACTGTTAGTGTTTGCACGTGTGTTAATAATTCAGCAAGGGACTGGATAACAGCATTGCTGGTTCTAAGGACAATTCCAAAAACTTTGTGAGTGCACAAGTGGTGGCTAAGGACTTGCTATATTGACCGCAACACTCTTTGATGGTGATTGTGCACCTGCACAGTCGCAGCAGATGGCTGCTGGCCATTTCTACAAGGACTGCAGTGGGTCTACACCTTTGATGATCCATCAATACCATTATTTCTACAAGGACTGCAGTGGGTCTGCACCTTTGGTGGCCCACCAATACCATACTCTCTATCAAGACTATACTGGGTCTGCTCTGTGATGACCTACCTACCAATATTCTTGAACTTGGACTGACTCTGCTGTGGGTTTGCTCTGTTGTGGACCAATACCTGTCTGCATGTCAAGAGTCAGCACCGTCTTTCCGTTGGAAGGACAACACTACTTCTTCAAGATTGCATGGAAATCCACTACTTCCGTGTGCTTTTTCTTTTACTGCTCAGACTTTGAGAAAAACACTGCAATCTTACTGTGATGAATGATCAGGACTGTCTTTATGGACTGTGAGAAAATTTTAGCCTTTGACCAACATTGTATCAATAAGTGGGTGCATTTGATATCTTTGTTATTGTAATTATGAAAAATTTTATCAAATCATTATTGGCCACTGCCCACATCAATTTGTAAAATTTTTTGTGGGGAGCATGGGGGCTATGTAAGTATGCTGTTTATGTTTTCTTATTGGCAACGTTACATAGCGCTCTGTATGAAAACCACTGGCTGTACTGTGTGCAGTCTGTGGCTAGTTTGCATTGTTGTCTGCCATTGTAGTGTTGGGCAGCTGGCTGTTAATAGCAGGTAGCGTTACACAGTTGGAGGTGAGCCGCCAGCAGTGGTGGATGTGGGGAGAGAGATGGCGGAGTTTTGAAATTTGTAAGACTGGATGTCATGAACTTCTATATATATTATGACTATTAAGGTAAATACATCATTTGTTCTCTATCAAAATCTTTCATTTGCTAACTATGCCTATCAGTAGTTAGTGCCTTTCGTAGTTTGAATCTTGTATTTAGCTGGCAGTAGTGGCGCTCGCTGTATTGCAGTAGTTCGAGTAACGAAGATTTTTGTGAGGTAAGCGATTTGTGAAACGCAGAGGTTAATGTTAGTCAGGGCCATTTTTTTGTAGGGATTTTCGAAAGTCAGATTGCGTTGCGCTAAAAATATTGTGTGTCAGTTTAAGCACAGTCTTGTACAATCTTTCGAAGGGGGACGTTTCATAGTCACTGAGCTGCTTCAACTGATGCTGTGGTGGGTATTAGAAGAATACCATTCAGACTGCAGTGCCATGTGACCCTTTCAGATATGTAAACAAACCGCACCTGTCATCCTAGTCTCTTCCCCATCTCCCAATAGGTTGGAATTCTTTGTTTATTTAGGGTCTAGGCCAAGACGTTGTGGTATTATGCTATTGGCTGGACGGTAGATGTCAGTGTGCACTTAGGATTTAATTTATTACTCAATTACTATTATTATTATTATCATCGAATGCATCAACAACAGTATTACACATTTAGCAAAATAAAGAAATATATATAAAAATGAACATGTGAAATTATATATAGTACACAAGTTTTAAAACGGCTCAGACTACACTCGTATGTTGATGGACTCGATCCAACGGAGTGCCTCGTGGGATGCTTGATGGAGCTTCTCATGTCACCAGGGAAGCGTCTGATTGGACAGTCATTCACAATGTGGCTTATTGTTTGGGTGTCACCACAGTCACGCACACTGTCACTTGAAAAGCCCCACCCTCTTCAGTCCAATATCTGTTTAACTGCACCCACACCTCCCTTGGTTGGTGGAAGCCTGGAACTGGAACTGTTGGACTGTCTACAAGTTCGTGGTTTCGGGTTCTCGTAGCTTGCCACTCACGTTTCCATTTTGCGTCCTGGTCGAATCCTGTGGATAGCATTTGGACTCCCATTTCATATGCTGGTGTTCTAGATTTGAGGCATTTCCTGGGCAGTGATAGCTAATCCTCATGAAGAGGGATTAAGTTGTTTTCAGATACTTGCTGACAGAGGTTGTAAAGAGCAGCCTTTCGACGGAGGTCTGGTGGACAGATGTTTGAAAGCACTGGTAGCCAGCAAGGAGGTGTAGACCAGACTGTACCACTAATTACTCTCATACTCAATTAAACATCCTTATCGCCACCGAGATAGCTACCTGCATATTTGTGGCACTCTTATCTTTATCGCTTTGATTTGTGATCCAATATGGCCACTGGATGTTTGATCTTAAGTATAATTTAGGATCCCAGTCCAAAATAGTCGTTGCAGTTTCCATGCCGCTGCAGTTACCTACCCCCTCCTCCCCCCACCAAGCACTCATCTGCAGCGTCCAGGCACGCTAGCTGTCAGGTGGACTTCGTGCTCATGCTCTGTAGGCGATAGTGAAAGGTCGATTATCATGAAGCATGAGAAGATTTGCGATCTCCAGACAGAATAAAAAACTGACTTACATAGTCGAATGTACATATTATTATTAATCCTTTCCTCTCTCTCTCTCTCTCTCTCTGCTCATAATTATTATTCTCTGTGTAAATGTTTTACACTTAGTATTTCACCAGGAGTTCCCTGACGGAGTGGAGTAGAAATGTGCACTACCTGGTATATCGGAACAGTATATACAACTACTCCCAGGCATTAAGTTTCCATTGTCTGCACCAGTGGTCATTGAGCCGCTGCTAACTATATTCAGTATACTATCCTTCGTCACTGTTTGTCAGTTGACTACCTGCGGTTCGAAATATGTGAATATAGGCATAGCACCAGAGAGTGACTGCGAAGTAATAATCGAAATCCAGAATGTTCAAAGTGGTGCTAAATTGCAGTTAACCGAGATGGAATGGGATCATCTACGTACGAGGGTTGAATGAAAAGTAATGCCTACATCTTCGTTAATTCGGTTTGGGTGGGAATATATTAATAAATCAAACGCAGAAATAATCCTTAGAATGTGATCTTTAATTACCAATATTCACTTTTCCACATAATCACCAGCCAATTGGTACATTTCTGCCAACGATGAACTTTTTTTCTGAGGCCGTCACGATAGAAGTCGACGCTCTGAATCCACAACCACAGTCTCACAGTTGTCTCAACGTCTTCATCAGAAGCATAATGATGTCCCCGCAGATCGTCTTTCATTATCGGGAACAGATGGAAGTCAGACAGTGCTACATATGGACTGTATGGAGGATGCCGTACGGTGGTGAGATTCAGTCTCTAAAGTTCTGCTGTGGTGGCACGTGAAGTGTGTGGTTTGGCATTGTCATGCTGTAGGAAAACATTTCCCTTTTTCCTTTTGGACCTTGTTAGCCGTCGTTTAAGCGTTCGCAGCGTTGTGATGTAACGCTCTGAATTTATTGTTGTTCCACGATTAAGGAAATCAACATGGATAACACCATATGCGCCCCAGAACACTGTGGCCATGATTTTTCCATCTCAGGGCTGTGTCTTGAATTTCTTTTTTCGGCGCGATATTCCATAGACTGACGTTTCGTCTCCGGGTGTACCCACGTTTCGTCTCCTGTCACAACTGAATGGAAAAAGGCGTAACCTTCATTCTCGTAATGCGAGAGGAGTTCCTGGCAAATTTCAAGTCTGTGTGCTTTCATTTCAGGAGTCAGCATCCGGGGTACCCATCATGCACAGACGATCCGATAGCCAAACAAAGTAATAATGTGACCCACACGTTCTTGTGAAATGCCGACTGTGCTTGCAGTTTCTCTGAGTGATACGACTATCGTCCTGAATCAATCTGTCAACATTTCGCTTGTGAAACGGGGTGGTTGCTGTCACAGGACGTCCAACTCTTTGTTTGTCACGCAGGTCAGATGTTCCCACCTCAACATCTTTAATCTTACTCACCCAATGACGCACAGTACTCACATCAACACAATCACCATAAACTGCTTTCATTCTGCGATGAATCTCTTTTGGGATGAGACCATCTGCTGTGAAGAATTCAATGACTACACGCTGCTTGAATCGCATTGACCGACCGTCTGCTCAGGGTTCCATACTTTACACTGTAACAACAAAACCGTTCAATGCTAAGGCTTCCTGGCAACTGGAGCTGTAGAGAAGAGGCTACAGAACAAGCCAGTATCTGCTGCATACCAATGCTGCCAACTGTTGAAGAGTTACGAAGTTGGAGGCATTACTTTTCAGTCAACCCTCGTAAAATGATGAAATACATCGAGAGACAGATAACGGCTGTAAGTAGGCTGTTTAAGTTTTTTTTTATTGGTAACGCCACGTAGCGCTCTATATGAAAATCACTGACTGTGCTGTGTGCAGTCTGAGGCTGGTCGGCATTGTTGCAATAATCGCTATTGTAGCGTTGGGCAGTTGGCTGTTAACAGCGTGTAGCATTGTGCAGTTGGAGGTGAGCCGCTAGCAGTGGTGGATGTGGGGAGAGAGATGGGGGAGTTTTAAGAGCGGATGATCTGGACGTGTGTCCATCAGAGACAGTAAATTTGTAAGACTGGATCTCATGAACTGATATATATTATGACTTTTGCACACTGTTAAGGTAAATACAGTGTTTGTTCTTTATCAAAATCTTTCATTTGCTAACTATGCCTATCAGTAGTTAGTGCCTTCAGTAGCTTGTATCTTTTATTTAGCTGGCATTAGTGGCGATGTGTATTATGCTGTTGAGATATGTTTATGATCAATAAGCTGATGCTATATGAGCAATTTGATTATGCTACATATTTATAATGACGAAATATTGAAGAATGTCGACGAATATGTATATGTGTAATAAGGTAAGGAGTAATGAATAGTGGTTAGGGACTCTGGTATGTGAAAAAGGATGTTGGAAACCAAGAATCGTACTTTGAGAGTTATGAAATGTGTGTAAATGCGTGAATGTATTACAATGCTGACGAAAATTTTTTGGACACTGTTATATTTATAGGATTTTGTTTCTACACATTTGTAACGCAAATTCTCGACCTGTGAAATTTTTTATATAGGACTGTCGCTGTAGTGCAAAATGCTGTCGTAAATATTTCGGTAAGAAAGCCAAGTGACCTTGACGTAATGTGTTGTGAGCGGCCAGCCGCCTGGAGAAAAAGCCATTAGGTGGAGAAAAAAGAGGCCATTAACCTTGCTAGTGACATTCCTTTGTAGAATGCATCGCAAATGTAACACGCTATTACTTGGAAACATATGATTATACTGTAGAGCACGTACTTTGTGCTACTTGCTGATATGCTTATGAGTTGATAGGAAATATTCTTACATCTGCACACCTGATTATGACAAGTGTCTTTCTAAGAGACTTGAGAGAATTTCTACTAACTTACGAAATGCCACATGACTATTGAATGATATTGTTATGCTTCGCTTTACATAGTTGGTTATTTCATTTGATATCTGTTTTCCAGCTGTGTTGCAGCATTGGTTTTATAAAATAAAATTAAATGAATTTGCTAATGTGAACACTTTCTGTCAACAGATCTATTAAATAATAATTTTATGATCCACATTCTTCAAAAAAGGAGCACTTGGAAAGTAAAGAACAACAAGAAGGGACTAATAACAGTAACTGCATATATAATTTTCTTTTTCAAGTACTAGGTAATTTTTTGTAGAACAATTTTTTGTGGTGCACCACATCAATTACATAGACATTGAGATGTGAATATACATTTCCCTTATCTGCTTTGTTGTCTTTAGTGTACTATTTTTTCTGCTTGTGGGTTTGTCATGTTTAGATATAAGTTATTACATTTGCTGCTGCTGTTTTCCAGGCATAGTGCTACTGAATTTCACTTTTGTATTCCTCTGTTAAGCCAGTTTTACTACTGATTTTTTTTCTTATTTGCTGCACATTGCCTTATATTAGTTTTAATGTATCTTTTGTTTTGCTAACTTAGATATACTGCTGCTTCCTTTACCAATTTCCATTTTTTTTGTCATTGCTGTTGGTGTTAATTGTTTTGTGCTGCTGTATTGCCTCATCGCTTAGTTTAGCATCTGAGCTCAGTAGATTTACGTTAGCTTAAGATGAGGTAGGCTATATAAGAGAACGAGTTGTGATGAATTGGAAGAAATGCATTGAGAAGCTACAAGAAAATGGTTTGGCCAAAAAAGTATTTTGAAAGAGGATATCAACAAAAAAGTAGGGTTTAGGGACAACAGGTTTAGGTAGGATTTTCTTGGAAATAAATGATGAGGTAAGATAATGGAAAATAAATAATGAGGTAAGAAATATGTGAACATATAAATACAGAAAGCATGCCTGGATAGGACTTTTTTGGTGGAAACAAATGTTGAAATACGACGAAAGATCTATGGAATGAAGTTTTGGGTTGGACTGCAGTACCAAATGTTACACTGAAAACAAACCCTGTCCTTTCCTCCTGTGTTATTCTGCTATGTGTTTGTGTACTCTTGTGTATTTGTGTTCTTCCTGTCTTTATGTGTTTAGCTAATACGATTTATGTTGTAGCATTTTTCTAGTACTAAGCTACATTCACTATGATGAGGAATACTGTTATACTCAAATATAATTTGCATTAATAATATGTTATTTTCTTTGTAAAGATGTTTACAGACATTATTAATTCTGTTCTGTTTCAATGCTCATGTGTGAAATTAATGTTTCGAAAACTATTCTCATTATTTTATATATTTACTTATGTCATAATTCCTGTAACACTGATGTATATGTTTATTTCTATTCTTTTGCAAAGCCTGTATAACTACAAATTTTATCTGTATTATTATGTTTTTAATGATGTTTTCTGTATCTTTGTAATTGTATTCTCATGTTATAAAATTGTAATGGACACCAGTTCAGCAAATTCAGTAACTTGTAAGCATTCATTTCAGTGCACACATTTCTGTTGGTCATAGTATATGCACAATATGTGAGAAGTTGGGACCATTAGTGTTTGCACGTGTGTTGATAATTCAGCAAGGGACTGGTTAACAGCATTGCTGGTTCTAAGGACAATTCCAAAAACTTTGTGAGTGCACAAGTGGTGGTTTATGGACTTGCTATATTGTCCGCAAGACTCTTCAATGGTGATTGTGCACCTGAACAGTCGCAACAGATGGCGGCTGGCCGTCTCTACAAGGACTACAGTGGGTCTGCATCTTTGATGACCACCAATACCATTATTTCTACAAGGACTGCAGTGGGTCTGCACCAAGTATGACCCATCTCGTCATCCTCCTGAAAACTACATCGTTACCAAGAAGGGGAGTCATCATCGACATGAATGAAGCTATGACACTGAAGCTAATATCTGAAGACACTTCACAGTTCATTTATTTACATCACCCAAGTGTTGCGAATTTAATGGGCCGGTACTGTACATTGTGGATTGTTACATACAGGCTGAGTTGGTGGCAATTATATGTTACGCAGTGGATTGTTAACCAAAGGGGTTGGCTTCGATTCCTGGACAGGTCAGAAATTTTCTACGCTGGGGGAGTGGCTCTGATGTTATCCTTATGTTCATATAATAATACTGGATATTACACTATTGTGATGGTTGTATCGGCCTGTGCCAGAAGCCGATAAATTAAAAAGTACTGTATATTAAGAATTATTCAGTGATTTTGTGAGCCATATGCAGAAACATATTAGCAGTGGTAGAAGTGTGGCACTGCTAGATCTGGGTAGAAAAATTCTGACATCAGCATCAGCAATTTCTTATCCCAGTGTCATGTTACAGCTGAGACAACTGCACAAGTCATTGTACGAGTCATATTTAAATGAAGTCTGCATAAGCACTTCCTTACCCCTAAAGTCATTCCAGGAATCATGACAGCCTGATACATGCCAAG